>NC_069502.1:568506108-568638627 GCF_027579735.1 Bombina bombina
AGAGCTGCATATAGCTCCTCCCCTCTACGTCAGTCCCAGTCATTCGACCAAGAATCAACGAGAAAGGAGTAACCAAGGGTGAAGTGGTGACTGGAGTATAATTTAAAAGATATTTACCTGCCTTAAAACAGGGCGGGCCGTGGACTGATCACACAACAGAAGAAAGGAATTTATCAGGTAAGCATAAATTATGTTTTCTTCTGTTATGTGTGATCAGTCCACGGGTCATCATTACTTCTGGGATACCAATACCAAAGCAAAAGTACACGGATGACGGGAGGGATAGGCAGGCTCATTATACAGAAGGAACCACTGCCTGAAGAACCTTTCTCCCAAAAATAGCCTCCGAAGAAGCAAAAGTGTCAAATTTGTAAAATTTGGAAAAAGTATGAAGCGAAGACCAAGTTGCAGCCTTGCAAATCTGTTCAACAGAGGCCTCATTCTTAAAGGCCCAAGTGGAAGCCACAGCTCTAGTGGAGTGAGCTGTAATTCTTTCAGGAGGCTGCTGTCCAGCAGTCTCATAGGCTAAACGTATTATGCTACGAAGCCAAAAAGAGAGAGAGGTAGCAGAAGCTTTTTGACCTCTCCTCTGTCCAGAGTAAACGACAAACAAGGAAGAAGTTTGGCGAAAATCTTTAGTTGCCTGCAAGTAGAACTTGAGGGCACGAACTACATCCAGATTGTGTAAAAGACGTTCCTTCTTTGAAGAAGGATTTGGACACAAGGATGGGACAACAATCTCTTGATTGATGTTCCTGTTAGTGACTACCTTAGGTAAGAACCCAGGTTTAGTACGCAGAACTACCTTGTCTGAGTAAAAAATCAGATAAGGGGAATCACAATGTAAGGCTGATAACTCAGAGACTCTTCGAGCCGAGGAAATAGCCATTAAAAACAGAACTTTCCAAGATAACATCTTTATATCAATGGAATGAAGGGGTTCAAACGGAACACCCTGTAAAACGTTAAGAACTAAGTTTAAACTCCATGGTGGAGCAACAGCTTTAAACACAGGCTTGATCCTAGCTAAAGCCTGACAAAAGGACTGGACGTCTGGATTTTCTGACAGACGTCTGTGTAACAAGATGGACAGAGCTGAAATCTGTCCCTTTAATGAACTAGCTGATAAACCCTTTTCTAAACCTTCTTGTAGAAAAGACAATATCCTAGCGATCCTAACCTTACTCCAGGAGTAACCTTTGGATTCGCACCAGTATAGGTATTTCCGCCATATTTTATGGTAAATCCTTCTGGTAACAGGCTTCCTAGCCTGAATCAGGGTATCAATAACCGACTCAGAAAAACCACGTTTTGATAAAATCAAGCGTTCAATTTCCAAGCAATCAGCTTCAGAGAAGTTAGATTTTGATGTTTGAATGGACCCTGTATCAGAAGGTCCTGTCTTAGAGGTAGAGACCAAGGCGGACAGGATGACATGTCCACTAGATCTGCATACCAAGTCCTGCGTGGCCAAGCAGGTGCTATTAGAATTACTGATGCTCTCTCCTGTTTGATTTTGGCAATCAATCGAGGAAGCAGCGGGAAGGATGGAAACACATAAGCCATCCTGAAGTTCCAAGGTGCTGTCAAAGCATCTATCAGAACTGCTCCCGGATCCCTGGATCTGGACCCGTAGCGAGGAAGTTTGGCGTTCTGGCGAGACGCCATGAGATCTATCTCTGGTTTGCCCCAACGTCGAAGTATTTGGGCAAAGACCTCCGGATGAAGTTCCCACTCCCCCGGATGAAGAGTCTGGCGACTCAAGAAATCCGCCTCCCAGTTCTCCACTCCCGGGATGTGGATTGCTGACAGGTGGCAAGAGTGAGACTCTGCCCAGCGAATTATCTTTGATACTTCCATCATTGCTAGAGAGCTTCTTGTCCCTCCCTGATGGTTGATGTAAGCTACAGTCGTGATGTTGTCCGACTGAAACCTGATGAACCCCCGAGTTATTAACTGGGGCCAAGCCAGAAGGGCATTGAGAACTGCTCTCAATTCCAGAATGTTTATTGGAAGGAGACTCTCCTCCTGATTCCATAGTCCCTGAGCCTTCAGAGAATTCCAGACAGCGCCCCAACCTAGTAGGCTGGCGTCTGTTGTTACAATTGTCCAGTCTGGCCTGCTGAATGGCATCCCCCTGGACAGGTGTGGCCGATGAAGCCACCATAGAAGAGAATTTCTGGTCTCTTGATTCAGATTCAGAGTAGGGGACAAATCTGAGTAATCCCCATTCCACTGACTTAGCATGCATAATTGCAGCGGTCTGAGGTGTAGGCGTGCAAAAGGTACTATGTCCATTGCCGCTACCATTAAGCCGATCACCTCCATGCATTGAGCTACTGACGGGTGTTGAATGGAATGAAGGACGCGGCATGCATTTTGAAGTTTTGTTAACCTGTCTTCTGTCAGGTAAATCTTCATTTCTACAGAATCTATAAGAGTCCCCAAGAATGGAACTCTTGTGAGAGGAAAGAGAGAACTCTTCTTTTCGTTCACTTTCCATCCATGCGACCTTAGAAATGCCAGAACTAACTCTGTATGAGACTTGGCAGTTTGAAAGCTTGAAGCTTGTATTAGAATGTCGTCTAGGTACGGAGCTACCGAAATCCCTCGCGGTCTTAGTACCGCTAGAAGAGCACCCAGAACCTTTGTGAAGATTCTTGGAGCCGTAGCCAATCCGAATGGAAGAGCTACAAACTGGTAGTGCCTGTCTAAGAAGGCAAACCTTAGATACCGGTGATGATCTTTGTGGATCGGTATGTGAAGGTAAGCATCCTTTAAATCCACTGTGGTCATGTACTGACCCTCTTGGATCATGGGTAAGATTGTCCGAATAGTTTCCATTTTGAACGATGGAACTCTTAGGAATTTGTTTAGAGTCTTTAAATCTAAGATTGGCCTGAAAGTTCCCTCTTTTTTGGGAACCACAAACAGGTTTGAGTAGAACCCTTGTCCTTGTTCCGACCACGGAACCGGATGGATCACTCCCATTGTTAACAGATCTTGTACGCAGCGTAGAAACGCTTCTTTCTTTATCTGGTTTGTTGACAACCTTGACAGATGAAATCTCCCTCTTGGGGGAGATAATTTGAAGTCTAGAAGGTATCCCTGAGATATGATCTCTAGTGCCCAGGGATCCTGAACATCTCTTGCCCAGGCCTGGGCGAAGAGAGAGAGTCTGCCCCCTACTAGATCCGGTCCCGGATCGGGGGCTCTCGGTTCATGCTGTCTTTGGGGCAGCAGCAGGTTTCCTGGCCTGCTTGCTTTTGTTCCAGGACTGGTTAGGCTTCCAGCCTTGCCTGTAACGAGCAACAGCTCCTTCCTGTTTTGGTGCAGTGGAGGTTGATGCTGCTCCTGTTTTGAAATTCCGAAAGGGACGAAAATTAGACTGTCTAGCCTTAGCTTTGGCCTTGTCTTGAGGTAGGGCGTGGCCCTTACCTCCCGTAATGTCAGCGATAATTTCTTTCAAACCGGGCCCGAATAAGGACTGCCCCTTGAAAGGTATATTAAGTAATTTGGACTTAGAAGTAACATCAGCTGACCAGGATTTTAGCCACAGTGCCCTGCGTGCCTGTATGGCGAATCCTGAGTTCTTAGCCGTAAGTTTGGTTAAATGTACTACGGCCTCCGAAATGAAAGAATTAGCTAGTTTAAGGACTCTAAGCCTGTCCGTAATGTCGTCTAGCGTAGAGGAACTAAGGTTCTCTTCAAGCGACTCAATCCAAAATGCTGCCGCAGCCGTAATCGGCGCGATACATGCAAGGGGTTGTAATATAAAACCTTGTTGAACAAACATTTTCTTAAGGTAACCCTCTAATTTTTTATCCATTGGATCTGAGAAAGCACAGCTATCCTCCACCGGGATAGTGGTACGCTTAGCTAAAGTAGAAACTGCTCCCTCCACCTTGGGGACCGTTTGCCATAAGTCCCGAGTGGTGGCGTCTATTGGAAACATCTTTCTAAATATTGGAGGGGGTGAGAACGGCACACCGGGTCTATCCCACTCCTTAGTAACAATTTCAGTTAGTCTCTTAGGTATAGGAAAAACGTCAGTACTCGCCGGTACCGCAAAGTATTTATCCAACCTACACAGTTTCTCTGGTATTGCAACAGTGTTACAATCGTTGAGAGCTGCTAAGACCTCCCCTAGTAGTACACGGAGGTTCTCCAATTTAAATTTAAAATTTGAAATATCTGAGTCCAATCTGTTTGGATCAGAACCGTCACCCACAGAATGAAGCTCTCCGTCCTCATGCTCTGCGAGCTGTGACGCAGTATCAGACATGGCCCTAGCATTGTCAGCGCACTCTGTTCTCACCCCAGAGTGATCACGCTTGCCTCTTAGTTCAGGTAATTTAGACAAAACTTCAGTCATAACAGTAGCCATATCTTGTAATGTTATCTGTAATGGCCGCCCAGATGTACTAGGCGCCAAAATATCACGCACCTCCCGGGCGGGAGATGCAGGTACTGTCGCGTGAGGCGAGTTAGTCGGCATAACTCTCCCCTCGCTGTTTGGTGAAATTTGTTCACATTGTACAGATTGACTTTTATTTAAAGTAGCATCAATACAGTTAGTACATAAATTTCTATTGGGCTCCACCTTGGCATTGGAACAAATGACACAGATATCTTCCTCTGAGTCAGACATGTTTAACACACTAGCAAAAAAACTTACAACTTGGTTATAATCTTTTTTTTAGCAAAAAAAAACGCACTGTGCCTCAAAGAGGTACTAACGATTAAATGACAGTTGAAATAATGAACTGAAAAACAGTTATTGCATCAAACTTTAAAACAACACAACTTTTAGCAAAGGTTTGATTCCCATTAGTAAAAAACAACACTAATTAAATTTGTACATAAGAAAACAAAACAACGTTTTTTATACACAGTCACTATAAGAATTCTCACAGCTCTGCTGAGAGAATTTACCTCCCTTCAAAGAAGTTTGAAGACCCCTGAGATCTGTCAGAGATGAACCGGATCATGCAGGAAATATAAAAGTAGCTGACTGGAATTTTTTGATGCGTAGCAAAGAGCGCCAAAAACGGCCCCTCCCTCTCCCACACAGCAGTGAAGAGAAACGAAACTGTCACAATTAAAGCAAAAAACTGCCAAGTGGAAAATAATGCCCAAATATTTATTCACACAGTACCTCAGCAATGTAAACGATTCTACATTCCAGCAAAAACGTTTAACATGAGAATAGTTATTAAAAGGATTAGTGACCTTTAACACAGTAGTTCCGGTGAAATACCATCCCCAGAATACTGAAGTGTATACATACATGTCATTTTAACGGTATGGCAGGGTTTTCTCATCAATTCCATTCAGAAAATAAAAACTGCCACATACCTCAATGCAGATTCATCTGCCCGCTGTCCCCTGATCTGAAGCCTTTACCTCCCTCAGATGGTCGAGAACAGCAATATGATCTTAACGACTCCGGTTAAAATCATAGTAAAAAATCTCTGTCAGATTCTTCCTCAAACTCTGCCAGAGAAGTAATAACACGCTCCGGTGCTATTTTAAAATAACAAACTTTTGATTGAAGTCATAAAAACTAAGTATAATCACCATAGTCCTCTCACACATCCTATCTAGTCGTTGGGTGCAAGAGAATGACTGGGACTGACGTAGAGGGGAGGAGCTATATGCAGCTCTGCTGGGTGAATCCTCTTGCATTTCCTGTTGGGGAGGAGTTATATCCCAGAAGTAATGATGACCCGTGGACTGATCACACATAACAGAAGAAATATAGGTTTTCCATACCTGATAATACATGTTCCTTGAAACAGACTTATAAGCCTGCAACATAGTGATAAAAAAACTGAGTCAGAGAAACCTCTATGACTAAACACTAATCAATTTCCATACCTTCAAATTAGTAATTTGAGATCCTGATGGAAAAAAAGGCCCCTGAAACAAGAGGGCTGGCCAAAGAAAAAATGGCCAAGGATGGCAACTGGACATATGGACAAGATCCGCATACCAAACCTGTGAGGCTATGCTGATGCTATCAGAAACATATGAGACTGTTCCAATATGATCTTGAAGAACACCCGTGGAAGAAAAAAAAATCAGAGGCGGAAATATGTAGCCAGGTTGCAAAACCAAGACACTGCTAATACATCTACCATTTCCGTCTGAGGATTCCTGGACCTGAAAAGGTACCTGGGAAATTAAGAAAACACATCTGTATATATGAGAGATACCACTCTCCCGGATGTAAAAGACTGATGGCTGAGATAACCCATCTCCCAAATGTCTAAAACTGAGATATAAATCGTAGAAATTAGACATAAGATGAATTTCACTTAACGTATTCAAGATACTTCTTAATTGCTAAGGAACTGCAAGTCCGTATTTGATGATTGACATATGCACTAGTTGTGATATTGTCTGTCTGAAAGCAAAAATGAAAAGTTCTCTCCTAAAAGAGGCCAAACCTGAAAGAGTGCTAAAATATCGATTGGAAACCTCGCCTCTTGAAGTTTACAAACCCCTTGTGCTGTCAGAGACCCTCAGACAGCTCAGCAACCTGTAAGACTTGCATCCATTAAGAATACAGTCCAGGAAGGACGAACAAAAGGAGGCCCCCCTGAATAAATGATAGTCTAATCACCAAAACAGAGATAGTTGAGTGTTGGGATTTAAGAATATCAACTGTGATATCTGAAAACAATCCCTGCACCATTGAATCAGTATGCAAAGCAAGAGAGGTCTCAGATGAAAAACAAGCAAAGGGAACTACGTCCGAAGCTGCAGTTATGAGACCTAAAACTTCCATGCACATAGCCACTAACAGGAATGTTCTAGACTGTAAGTTAGACAGACTAACGCCTAATACAATTGACTTTTGTTCGATAAAGACAAAGTCATGAACACAGAATCCATCTAGAAACCCAAAAAGAGGTGACCCTTGTCTGAGGAATCACAAAACTCTTAGGTAATATAAATCCCCTAACTATGTCTTGAAGAAACAAAACTAGTTGATTCATAAGAGAGTCTAATAAAAGAAAAGATTAAGCTAATACCAAGATACCATACAAATAAGGAAACACCACAATACCCTACTGTCTTATTACAGAAAGAAGGGCACCCAGAACCTTTTGAAAAGATTTAAAAAGCTGTCGCTAGACCAAATGGAAAAGCAACAAATTGGTAAAGCTTATCTAAAAAAAGAGAATCTCAGAACCAAAAGTTGTCTGAATGAAATAAAATATGAGGATAAACGTTCTGTAAAATTGAGTGGACATGAAATGACCTTGCTAAACAAAAGGCATAATAGTCCTTATAGTCGCCAACTTGAAAGGTGAGACTCTTACAAAACAATATAAATCTTCAAATCCAAGATTGGACTGAATACACCTTTTTTCTTTGGGACAAAGAATAGAAACCTAATCCCTGTTCCTGCTAAACAATTGGAATAAACACTCCTGAAAAAAATTCACAGAGTGTACTAAGAAAAAAAGAATCTTCCCATAGAAGGTCTCATTCTAAAAATCTATTCAGACTCTAAGAATAATAAAGATTTTGGACTGAATTCATCCAAAAACAATTTAATCTGCCCCCCACCAGAAGAACTGGTTTGAGAACCGTACCTTCATGCAGTCGAATAACAAGTAATTATATAGCGTTTTCACCCAGAAGGATACAAAATAACGCTTTTCAGTGCTTGCACTCAGAGTTAACCAAATTAGCAGCTGAAAAAAACAATTACTACCCAAATAAATGGTACACAATAAATTGACCCCAAAAAGGCCAAAGGGGTGTATTAACCCTGCTGGGATATGAATCTAAGACCCTTGGATCTAGAGCAAACGTTTGTAGTCAGGACATTCACCAACTGAGCTACATCAACGGACTAAAAGTAGGCCGGAAAAAATTCTAAACCTCCAGAAATAGTGGAGATAATAGAAATCAAACAAAGTATTATCCTAAAAAACTAGAGATAATAAAATCTATTTGAAATAGATATAGTAAACATAATAAAATGAATACATCAAAAGTAAACAGAGTTATATACTTGAGAATCTGAAACTGCTTATGCTAACTGTTCAACAACAAAAAAGAGTGAAAGAACAGTATTGTCAGCCACAGATAAAGCTGAGCTTAAAACAAACAGTACGTGAATATGCTCTACTAAGGTTATATTTAAAGGGACAGTCTAGTATAAATTAAACTTTCATTATTCAGATAGGACTTTTAATTTTAATCAACTTTCCAATTTACTTTTATCATCAAATTTGCTTTTTTCTCTTGGTATTCTTAGTTTAAACTAAACATAGGTAGGCTCATATGCTAATTTCTAAGCCTTTGAGGGCTGCCTCATATCACATGCTTTTTAAAAATCTTTTCAACACAGAGACAGAAAGTACATGTGGGCCATATAGATAACACTGTGTTCAGGGACAGGGGGTTATTTAAGATTTAGCACAAAACAATGCTAAATGCAAGACAATAGATAATAAACAGTCACAGTCATGTGATCAGGGGGCTGGAAGAAGGTTCCTAGATACAAGGTAATCACAGAGGTAAAAAGTATATTAATATAACTGTGTTGGTTATGCAAAACTGGGGAATGGGTAATAAAGGGATTATCTATCTTTTAAAACAATAACAATTCTATGGTAGACTGTCCCTTTAAACTCAAAAGAATACTAAAAATAAGTACCAATTTCCATAGAAAACAAAATTTATGCTTACCTGATAAATTTATTTCTCTTGTGGTGTATCCAGTCCACGGGTTCATCCATTACTTGTGGGATATTCTCCTTCCCAACAGGAAGCTGCAAGAGGACACCCACAGCAGAGCTGTCTATATAGCTCCTCCCCTAACTGCCACCCCCAGTCATTCGACCGAAGACAAGCAAGAAAAAAGGAGAAACTATAGGGTGCAGTGGTGACTGTAGTTTAAAAAAACAAAAACACCTGCCTTAAAACGACAGGGCGGGCTGTGGACTGGATACACCACAAGAGAAATAAATTTATCAGGTAAGCATAAATTTTGTTTTCTCTTGTAAAGGTGTATCCAGTCCACGGGTTCATCCATTACTTGTGGGATACCGATACCAAAGCTTTAGGACACGGATGAAGGGAGGGACAAGGCAGGAAACTTAAACGGAAGGCACCACTGCCTGTAAGACCTTTCTCCCAAAAATAGCCTCCGAAGAAGCAAAAGTATCAAATTTATAGAATTTAGAAATGTATCAAGAGAAGACCAAGTCGCCGCCTTACAAATCTGTTCAACAGAGGCCTCATGTTTAAAAGCCCATGTGGAAGCTACTGCTCTAGTAGAATGAGCTGTAATTCTTTCAGGAGGCTGCTGGCCAGCAGTCTCATAAGCGAAGCGTATTATACTTATTAGCCAAAAAGAAAGAGAAGTTGCCGAAGCCTTTTGGCCTCTCCTCTGTCCAGAGTAGACGACAAACAAAGCAGATGTTTGACGAAAATCCTTCGTAGCTTGTAAATAAAACTTTAAAGCACGAACCACATCAAGATTGTGTAATAGACGTTCCTTCTTTGAAGAAGGATTAGGACATAGTGAAGGAACAACAATCTCCTGATTGATATTCTTATTAGATACCACCTTAGGAAGAAACCCAGGTTTGGTACGTAACACTACCTTATCTGCATGGAAAATCAGATAAGGGGAATCACACTGTAAAGCAGATAACTCCGAAACTCTTCGAGCTGAGGAGATAGCTACTAAAAACAGAACTTTCCAAGATAAAAGCTTAATATCTATGGAATGTAAAGGTTCAAACAGAACCCCTTGAAGAACTTTAAGAACTAAATTTAAACTCCATGGCGGAGCAACAGGTTTAAACACAGGCTTGATTCTAACTAAAGCCTGACAAAACGCCTGAAAGTCTGGAACCTCAGCCAGACGTTTGTGCAAAAGAATAGAAAGAGCAGAAATCTGTCCCTTTAAGGAACTAGATGACAATCCCTTCTCCAATCCTTCTTGGAGAAAAGATAATATCCTAGGAATCCTGACCTTACTCCATGAGAAACCAATGAAGATATTTACACCATATCGTATGATAGATTTACCTGGTGAAATAAGGTATCAATAACCGATTCGGAAAAAACACGCTTTGATAGAATCAAGCGTTCAATCTCCAAGCAGTCAGACGTAGAAAAATTAGATTTGGATGTTTGAAGGGACCTTGAAGTAGAAGGTCCTGCCTTAGCGGCAGAGTCCAAGGTGGAAAGGATGACATGTCCACCAGATCTGCATACCAAGTCCTGCGTGGCCACGCAGGGGCTATCAAGATCACTGAAGCTCTCTCCTGCTTGATCTTGGCAATCAGACGAGGGAGCAGAGGAAACGGTGGAAACACATAAGCCAGGCTGAAGGACCAGGGCGCTGCTAGAGCATCTATCAGCGCTGCCTTGGGATCCCTGGACCCGTAACAAGGAAGCTTGGCGTTCTGACGAGACGCCATGAGATCCGGTTCTGGTTTGTCCCATAGTTGGATCAACTGGGCAAATACCTCCGGATGGAGCTCCCACTCCCCCGGATGAAAAGTCTGCCGACTTAGAAAATCCGCCTCCCAGTTCTCTACTCCTGGGATATGGATAGCTGAGAGATGGCAAGAGTGAACCTCTGCCCATAGAATTATCTTTGAAACCTCCAACATTGCCAGGGGGCTCCTTGTTCCCCCCCTGATGGTTGATATAGGCTACAGTCGTGATGTTGTCCGACTGAAATCTGATGAACCTGACCGCAGCTAGCTGAGGCCAAGCCTGAAGAGCATTGCATATCGCTCTTAGTTCCAGAATGTTTATCGGAAGGAGGGCCTCCTCCTGAGTCCACGAACCCTGAGCCTTCAGGGAGTTCCAGACTGCACCCCAGCCCAGAAGGCTGGCATCTGTCGTTACTATAGTCCATTCTGGCCTGCAGAAACTCATTTCCTTGGACAGATGGACACGAGATAGCCACCAGAGAAGAGAATCCCTGGTATCCTGATCCAGATTTAGCAGTGGGGACAAATCTGTGTAATCCCCATTCCACTGACTGAGCATGCAAAGTTGCAGCGGTCTGAGATGTAGGCGGGCAAACAGAACTATGTCCATTGCCGCTACCATTAATCCGATTACCTCCATACACTGAGCCACTGACGGATGAGAAGTGGAATAAAGAGCACGGCAGGAAGTTAGAAGTTTTGACAACCTGACCTCTGTCAGATAAATCTTCATTTCTACTGAATCTATCAGAGTTCCTAGGAAGGAAACTCTTGTGAGAGGGGAGAGCGAACTCTTTCCTTCGTTCACCTTCCACCCGTGAGACCTCAGGAATGCCAGAACAATGTCCGTATGGGACCTGGCGATTTGAAAAGTCGACGCCTGTATCAGGATGTCGTCTAGGTAAGGGGCCACTGCTATACCCCGCGGTCTTAGAACCGCCAGAAGGGACCCTAGAACCTTCGTAAAGATTCTTGGTGCCATGGCTAACCCGAAGGGAAGAGCCACAAACTGGTAATGCCTGTCTAGGAAGGCGAACCTGAGGAACTGATGATGATCCCTGTGTATCGGAATATGTAGATAAGCATCCTTTAAATCCACGGTAGTCATATTGACCCTCCTGGATCATAGGTAGGATGGTTCGAATAGTCTCCATCTTGAAGGATGGGACCCTGAGAAATTTGTTTAGGATCTTGAGATCCAAGATAGGTCTGAAAGTTCCCTCTTTCTTGGGAACTATAAACAGATTTGAATAGAAGCCCTGCCCCTGTTCCTCCTTTGGAACTGGGTGGATCACTCCCATAACTAGTAAGTCTTGAACGCAATGTAAGAATGCCTCTCTCATTATCTGGTTTGCAGATAATTGTGAGAGATGAAGTCTCCCCTTTGGAGATGAAGCTTTGAAATCCAGAAGATATCCCTGGGAAACAATCTCCAGAGCCCAGGGATCCTGGACGTCTCTTGCCCAAGCCTGGGCGAAGAGAGAAAGTCTGCCCCCCACTAGATCCGGTCCCGGATCTGGGGCTACTCCTTCATGCTGTCTTAGAGGCAGCAGCAGGCTTTTTGGCCTGTTTCCCCTTGTTCCAAGCCTGGTTAGGTCTCCAGACTGGCTTGGACTGGGCAAAATTTCCCTCTTGTTTTGTAGAAGAGGAAGATGAAGCTGCGCCACTCATGAAGTTTCGAAAGGAACGAAAATTAGTCTGTTTGGTCCTTAACTTGTTGGACCTATCCTGGGGAAGAGCGTGGCCTTTTCCTCCAGTAATATCAGCTGACCAGGATTTAAGCCATAGCGCCCTACGCGCCTGAATGGGAAAACCTGAATTTTTAGCCGTTAGCTTGGTTAAATGAAAAACGGCGTCATAAAAAAATGAATTGGCTAACTTAAGAGCTTTAAGCCTGTCAAGGATATCATCCAACGGGGTCTCTACCTGTAGAGCCTCCTCCAGAGACTCGAACCAGAAAGCCGCTGCAGCAGTGACTGGGGCAATACATGCAAGAGGCTGGAGAATAAAACCTTGTTGTGTAAAGATTATCTTAAGGAAACCCTCTAATTTTTTATCCATAGGATATAGGAAAGCACAACTGTCCTCGACAGGAATAGTTGTACGCTTAGCTAGGGTAGAGACTGCTCCCTCCACCTTAGGGACCGTTTGCCACAAGTCCCGTGTAGCGGGATCTATAGGAAACATCTTTTTAAAAGCAGGAGGGGGAGAGAACGGTACACCTGGTCTATCCCATTCCTTAGTAATAATTTCTGAAAACCTCTTAGGGATTGGAAAAACGTCAGTGTAAACAGGCACTGCAAAGTATTTGTCCATTTTACACAATTTCTCTGGGACTACAATGGTGTCAGTGTCATCCAGAGTCGGTAAAACCTCCCTGAGCAACACGCGGAGGTGTTCAAACCTAAATTTAAATGCTGTCATTTCAGAGTCAGACTGAAGTAACGCCTTCCCTGAATCAGAGAAGTCACCCACAGATAGAAGCTCTCCTTCTTCAACTTCTGCATATTGTGAGGGTATATCAGACATAGCTACTAAAGCGTCAGAGAGCTCTGTATTTGTTCTAGCCCCAGAGCTGTCTCGCTTTCCTTGTAACCCTGGCAGTTTGGACAATACCTCTGTGAGGGTATGATTCATAACTGCCGCCATGTCTTGTAAGGTAAACGCATTGGACGCGCTAGATGTACTTGGCGTCCCTTGAGTGGGAGTTATAGGTTCTGACACGTGGGGAGAGCTAGATGGCATAACCTCCCTTTTGTCAGTCTCAGAAACCTCAGGTGATATCTTTAAAAGCCATAATATGGTCTTTAGAACTTATAGAAAGGTTAGTGCATTTGGTACACATTCTAAGAGGGGGTTCCACAACGGCTTCTAAACATAATGAACAAGGAGTTTCCTCTATGTCAGACATGTTTAACAGACTAATAATGAGACCAGCAAGCTTGGAAAACACTTTAATAAATGTGAAAAAAGCAATAATATAAAAACGGTACTGTGCCTTTAAGAGAAATAAACTAGCACAAAAACTGCAAAACAGTGTTAAAAAGAAGTAAACTCTACGAAATTTTTACAGTGTGTATAAGGGACTAAAACAGCATTGCACCCACTTGCAAATGGATGATTAACCCCTCAGGCCCAAAAACGAATTAGAAAAACATTAAACCTGTTAAACCGTCAAACACACTGCCACAGCTCTACTGTGGCTCCTACCTGCCCTTAAATACGATTTTTGCAGGAACAAAACCCTCTATAGAGGTCCTATAAGCCAGAGGACTCCTTCAGGGAAGCTGGATGTCTCAGCCTGAAAACGAAAATAGGCCCCTCCCACCATGCACTCAAAGTCAGAGGGCCTTAAAAAAGTACTCCTAGGAGAAATCTAACAAGCCACGTGGAAACTAGGCCCCAAATAAAGATTTATCACCCTCAGAGAAAAAACGTTTTTATTTATAAATCATGCAAACGTTTTTACACTAAGTAATATAGGTATTAACATGAATATTATCCCTTTTTGCAAGCATGATCCCAGTTGTTGTTAAATCACTGTATCAGGCTTACCTTAAATATACCAGGCACTGTCAGCATTTTCTAGACCTTGTCATCTCTCTAGAAATAAATATACTGAACATACCTCAAAGCAGGCAATCTGCAGAACATCCCCCCAACTGAAGTTTTCTTTCCATACTCTTCAGTTATGTGTGAGAACAGCAATGGACCTTATTTACAAACCGCTCATCAAACCTCCAGGCAGAAGTCTTCTTCCAATTTCTGCCTGAGAGTAAAAACAGTACAACGCCGGTACCGTTTAAAAATAACAAACTTTTGATTGAAGGTAAAAACTACACCAAGTCACCACATCTCTCTTGATACTTCCTTTCTTGTCGAGAGCTGCAAGAGAATGACTGGGGGTGGCAGTTAGGGGAGGAGCTATATAGACAGCTCTGCTGTGGGTGTCCTCTTGCCGCTTCCTGTTGGGAAGGAGAATATCCCACAAGTAATGGATGAACCCGTGGACTGGATACACCTTTACAAGATAAATAGTAGTAGAGTTCCAAAAGGTAATCAGTATAAACCATTCTTTAGAATATAATACTGATAGTACCTTGAATAGGAAAACCACTCAGGAGTAAATTAAAATCCAGATGTTAAAATAACAATTAATAGGAGGACTAGGTTCCTAAAAGCAATAATTAACAAATTTTCTTTAACAAAGAATGTTCAAATGAAAAATAAGGAGAATTTTTTATAAATCTGTCTCTGATACAGGATCCTTTGAGCCAAAGATAACCTTCATCAGTAGAATAAACTTAAAGGGCCACTGTAAGTAAATATTTTCTATGCCTGTTACTAACTAACTACCCCAAATACGCTTTTTATCAATAGCATTTCATTAACATATCTCTACCGTATATCAGAAATCTTGTCTGCAAATTTAATTGTTTTCCAAACCCACTCCGTGGGTAACCATTGCTCTGTACCAATATGTTTACAATACCTAGGTTTCAAAATGGTGCTTTAAACACAAAGTTATTAGTTTAAGTATTTTGAACATGCAGTGCTGAAAATAGTGGGCAGGAAAACGTGACATCATCTGCGAATAAAAGATATAACTTTTAGAACGTTAGGAAACTTCGTTTTGGAGAAAATATAGGTCAGTAGGTTTTAATTAATGTTTATTAACTTTAATATGTTAGTTGTTTAGCTTAAAAATTATAACAGAAAGTAATCCTTTAAGTATGCTGTCGGTCAGAACAAAATTAATTAAATCTTAATTTTGAAAAGACCTTGTAAGTTTACTTAAAGGCATAAAAGCAGTCATAACCTTTATGATAAAATCAATAACATGTGATGTTTGCGGATGAAATCAAGTACATGAAATTAGTAAGTAAAAACAGTAAATGTCATTGTACATATAGAAACATTTTAAGCATAAGATAAATAAATGCCACAAGATTGATCTTAAGAAAATAACAGCTTAATAATGAAAAGAACACACTTAGTTTTGTAGAATTGTGTTCCAGGGCATCATAGTTTCTACAGTAATATCAGAGACAGGATCAGAATGAGACATCTCGCAAAATGTAACAGAAAAAGAAAATTAGGCAAAACATTCAATTTCCACAATGTAACAGTTTCAGTAGATTGAGCCTAGATTTGCCAGCAAAAAAATTTGAGAAACCAGTCAATTTAGAAAAAGACTGATACCCAGGTAAGACAAAGTTTAAATAAACTTTCCAAACAATATTTCGATACTTAAAATGTTTAGACTGCAAAGGGAAATATACATAGACCTGACTTATGGAAAATATAAGTAAAAAATAGGGATGCGCCGAAAATTGCATTTTTGGCTATTTCAGGTTTTTTTTTTTTGCCTGTTAGTTTCGGTAAAATTATTGTGTAGCATATTTCAAATTCGATGCTAGCCTAGAGCTGCTGTTTAAGTTTATTACTTCACTTACTGTTCTGCATATAATGAGTTTTCTAGGATTATACTTTATTTAGATAATTGGTAAAAAAAAAATGTTAAATATGATTATGTTACATAGAACTAAATGAAGAATAATACAGTATATTGATATTTATAATTGTTTTAAGTAGGGATGCACCAAAATTTTGGTCTCAGAAACATTTTGGTCAAAAATGGCATTATTTTTTGCCTGTTTTTTTTTTTCTTGGTAAAATTATTGTGTAGCATATTATTGTTTTAAGATATTTTTGTCCAATTTTAGTGTGTTACTTTCAATAAAAGTGTGGGCTTTTTTATTGTCTCTAATTATGCAAAAAAAAAAATAATTTGAAAAAATACATTTTCGGTATCAGTTTCGGTTTTCGGCCAAGTGCATCCCGGATTTTCGGATTCGGTCCAGAATTTCCATTTCGGTGCAACACTAGTAAAAAAAAAATATATATAAAACTTTATATTAATACATAAAGCGCCAAACCATAGCTGAGTGTCTTAAATAATGATACATACTTACCGAAAAGACACCCATCCACATATAGCAGATAGCCAAACCAGTACTGAAAACTATCAGCAGAGGTAATGGAATATGAGAGTATATCGTCGATCTGAAAAGCAAGGTAGGAGATGAATCCCTACGACCGATAACAGAGAACCTTTGAAAAGATTTCCCGAGAGAGAAACCATAAAATCAATAGGCAATACTCTCTTCACATCCCTCTGACAAACACTGTACTCTGAGAGGAATTTGGCTTCAGAATGCTTAGAAGCGCTTATAGAAGAAATCATAAAAATCAAGCACAAACTTACTTCACCACCTCCATAGGAGGCAAAGTTTGTAAAACTGAGTTGTGGGTGTGGTGGGAGGTGTATTTATAGGCATTTTGAGGTTTAGGAAACTTTGCACCCTCCTGGTAGGAATGTATATCCCATATGTTACTAGCTCATGGACTCTTGCCAATTACATGAAAGAAAACATAATTTATGTAAGAACTTACCTGATAAATTCATTTCTTTCATACTGGCAAGAGTCCATGAGCTAGTGACGTATGGGATATACAATCCTACTAGGAGGGGAAAAGTTTCCCAAACCTCAAAATGCCTATAATGCCCCTCACCACAACCACAATTCAGTTTAACGAATAGCCAAGTAGTGGGGTGATAAAATTAGGAGTAAAAAAGCATACAAAAATTGTTACTGGAAAAATAATTGTGCTTTTATACAAAAAAATCATAACCACCATAAAAAAGGGTGCGCCTCATGGACTCTTGCCAATATGAAATAAATGAATTTATCAGGTAAGTTTTTACATAAAACAGAATTTATGTTTACCTGATAAATTACTTTCTCCAACGGTGTGTCCGGTCCACGGCGTCATCCTTACTTGTGGGATATTCTCTTCCCCAACAGGAAATGGCAAAGAGCCCAGCAAAGCTGGTCACATGATCCCTCCCAGGCTCCGCCTACCCCAGTCATTCGACCGACGTTAAGGAGGAATATTTGCATAGGAGAAACCATATGGTACCGTGGTGACTGTAGTTAAAGAAAATAAAATATCAGACCTGATTAAAAAAAAAAACCAGGGCGGGCCGTGGACCGGACACACCGTTGGAGAAAGTAATTTATCAGGTAAACATAAATTCTGTTTTCTCCAACATAGGTGTGTCCGGTCCACGGCGTCATCCTTACTTGTGGGAACCAATACCAAAGCTTTAGGACACGGATGAAGGGAGGGAGCAAATCAGGTCACCTAAATGGAAGGCACCACGGTTTGCAAAACCTTTCTCCCAAAAATAGCCTCAGAAGAAGCAAAAGTATCAAACTTGTAAAATTTGGTAAAAGTGTGCAGTGAAGACCAAGTCGCTGCCCTACATATCTGATCAACAGAAGCCTCGTTCTTGAAGGCCCATGTGGAAGCCACAGCCCTAGTGGAATGAGCTGTGATTCTTTCGGGAGGCTGCCGTCCGGCAGTCTCGTAAGCCAATCTGATGATGCTTTTAATCAAAAAAGAGAGAGAGGTAGAAGTTGCTTTTTGACCTCTCCTTTTACCGGAATAAACAACAAACAAGGAAGATGTTTGTCTAAAATCCTTTGTAGCATCTAAATAAAATTTTAGAGCGCGAACAACATCCAAATTGTGCAACAAACGTTCCTTCTTTGAAACTGGTTTCGGACACAGAGAAGGTACGATAATCTCCTGGTTAATGTTTTTGTTAGAAACAACTTTTGGAAGAAAACCAGGTTTAGTACGTAAAACCACCTTATCTGCATGGAACACCAGGTAAGGAGGAGAACACTGCAGAGCAGATAATTCTGAAACTCTTCTAGCAGAAGAGATTGCAACTAAAAACAAAACTTTCCAAGATAATAACTTAATATCAACGGAATGTAAGGGTTCAAACGGAACCCCCTGAAGAACTGAAAGAACTAAATTGAGACTCCAAGGAGGAGTCAAAGGTTTGTAAACAGGCTTAATTCTAACCAGAGCCTGAACAAAGGCTTGAACATCTGGCACAGCTGCCAGCTTTTTGTGAAGTAACACAGACAAGGCAGAAATCTGTCCCTTCAGGGAACTTGCAGATAATCCTTTTTCCAATCCTTCTTGAAGGAAGGATAGAATCTTAGGAATCTTAACCTTGTCCCAAGGGAATCCTTTAGATTCACACCAACAGATATATTTTTTCCAAATTTTGTGGTAAATCTTTCTAGTTACAGGCTTTCTGGCCTGAACAAGAGTATCGATAACAGAATCTGAGAACCCTCGCTTCGATAAGATCAAGCGTTCAATCTCCAAGCAGTCAGCTGGAGTGAAACCAGGTTCGGATGTTCGAACGGACCCTGAACAAGAAGGTCTCGTCTCAAAGGTAGCCTCCAAGGTGGAGCCGATGACATATTCACCAGATCTGCATACCAAGTCCTGCGTGGCCACGCAGGAGCTATCAAGATCACCGACGCCCTCTCCTGATAGATCCTGGCTACCAGCCTGGGGATGAGAGGAAACGGCGGGAACACATAAGCTAGTTTGAAGGTCCAAGGTGCTACTAGTGCATCCACTAGAGCCGCCTTGGGATCCCTGGATCTGGACCCGTAGCAAGGAACTTTGAAGTTCTGACGAGAGGCCATCAGATCCATGTCTGGAATGCCCCACAGCTGAGTGACTTGGGCAAAGATTTCCGGATGGAGTTCCCACTCCCCCGGATGCAATGTCTGACGACTCAGAAAATCCGCTTCCCAATTATCCACTCCTGGGATGTGGATAGCGGACAGGTGGCAGGAGTGAGACTCCGCCCATAGAATGATTTTGGTCACTTCTTCCATCGCTAGGGAACTCCTTGTTCCCCCCTGATGGTTGATGTACGCAACAGTTGTCATGTTGTCTGATTGAAACCGTATGAACTTGGCCCTCGCTAGCTGAGGCCAAGCCTTGAGAGCATTGAATATCGCTCTCAGTTCCAGAATATTTATCGGTAGAAGAGATTCTTCCCGAGACCAAAGACCCTGAGCTTTCAGGGATCCCCAGACCGCGCCCCAGCCCATCAGACTGGCGTCGGTCGTGACAATGACCCACTCTGGTCTGCGGAATGTCATCCCTCGTGACAGGTTGTCCAGGGACAGCCACCAACGGAGTGAGTCTCTGGTCCTCTGATTTACTTGTATCTTCGGAGACAAGTCTGTATAATCCCCATTCCACTGACTGAGCATGCACAGTTGTAATGGTCTTAGATGAATGCGCGCAAAAGGAACTATGTCCATTGCCGCTACCATCAACCCGATCACTTCCATGCACTGAGCTATGGAAGGAAGAGGAACGGAATGAAGTATCCGACAAGAGTCTAGAAGTTTTGTTTTTCTGGCCTCTGTCAGAAATATCCTCATTTCTAAGGAGTCTATTATTGTTCCCAAGAAGGGAACCCTTGTTGACGGAGATAGAGAACTCTTTTCCACGTTCACTTTCCATCCGTGAGATCTGAGAAAGGCCAGGACTATGTCCGTGTGAGCCTTTGCTTGAGGAAGGGACGACGCTTGAATCAGAATGTCGTCCAAGTAAGGTACTACAGCAATGCCCCTTGGTCTTAGCACAGCTAGAAGGGACCCTAGTACCTTTGTGAAAATCCTTGGAGCAGTGGCTAATCCGAAAGGAAGCGCCACGAACTGGTAATGCTTGTCCAGGAATGCGAACCTTAGGAACCGATGATGTTCCTTGTGGATAGGAATATGTAGATACGCATCCTTTAAATCCACCGTGGTCATGAATTGACCTTCCTGGATGGAAGGAAGAATAGTTCGAATGGTTTCCATCTTGAACGATGGAACCTTGAGAAACTTGTTTAAGATCTTGAGATCTAAGATTGGTCTGAACGTTCCCTCTTTTTTGGGAACTATGAACAGATTGGAGTAGAACCCCATCCCTTGTTCTCTTAATGGAACAGGATGAATCACTCCCATTTTTAACAGGTCTTCTACACAATGTAAGAATGCCTGTCTTTTTATGTGGTCTGAAGACAACTGAGACCTGTGGAACCTCCCCCTTGGGGGAAGCCCCTTGAATTCCAGAAGATAACCTTGGGAGACTATTTCTAGCGCCCAAGGATCCAGAACATCTCTTGCCCAAGTCTGAGCGAAGAGAGAGAGTCTGCCCCCCACCAGATCCGGTCCCGGATCGGGGGCCAACATTTCATGCTGTCTTGGTAGCAGTGGCAGGTTTTTTGGCCTGCTTTCCCTTGTTCCAGCCTTGCATTGGTCTCCAAGCTGGCTTGGCTTGAGAAGTATTACCCTCTTGCTTAGAGGACGTAGCACTTTGGGCTGGTCCGTTTCTATGAAAGGGACGAAAATTAGGTTTATTTTTTGCCTTGAAAGGCCGATCCTGAGGAAGGGCGTGGCCCTTACCCCCAGTGATATCAGAGATAATCTCTTTCAAGTCAGGGCCAAACAGCGTTTTCCCCTTGAAAGGAATGTTAAGTAGCTTGTTCTTGGAAGACGCATCAGCCGACCAAGATTTCAACCAAAGCGCTCTGCGCGCCACAATAGCAAACCCAGAATTCTTAGCCGCTAACCTAGCCAATTGCAAAGTGGCGTCTAGGGTAAAAGAATTAGCCAATTTGAGAGCATTGATTCTGTCCATAATCTCCTCATAAGGAGGAGAATCACTATCGACCGCCTTTATCAGCTCATCGAACCAGAAACATGCGGCTGTAGCGACAGGGACAACGCATGAAATTGGTTGTAGAAGGTAACCCTGCTGAACAAACATCTTTTTAAGCAAACCTTCTAATTTTTTATCCATAGGATCTTTGAAAGCACAACTATCCTCTATGGGTATAGTGGTGCGTTTGTTTAAAGTGGAAACCGCTCCCTCGACCTTGGGGACTGTCTGCCATAAGTCCTTTCTGGGGTCGACCATAGGAAACAATTTTTTAAATATGGGGGGAGGGACGAAAGGAATACCGGGCCTTTCCCATTCTTTATTAACAATGTCCGCCACCCGCTTGGGTATAGGAAAAGCTTCTGGGAGCCCCGGCACCTCTAGGAACTTGTCCATTTTACATAGTTTCTTTGGGATGACCAACTTGTCACAATCATCCAGAGTGGATAATACCTCCTTAAGCAGAATGCGGAGATGTTCCAACTTAAATTTAAATGTAATCACATCAGGTTCAGCTTGTTGAGAAATGTTCCCTGAATCAGTAATTTCTCCCTCAGACAAAACCTCCCTGGCCCCATCAGACTGGGTTAGGGGCCCTTCAGAAACATTATCAGCGTCGTCATGCTCTTCAGTATCTAAAACAGAGCAGTCGCGCTTACGCTGATAAGTGTTCATTTTGGCTAAAATGTTTTTGACAGAATTATCCATTACAGCCGTTAATTGTTGCATAGTAAGGAGTATTGGCGCGCTAGATGTACTAGGGGCCTCCTGAGTGGGCAAGACTCGTGTAGACGAAGGAGGGAATGATGCAGTACCATGCTTACTCCCCTCACTTGAGGAATCATCTTGGGCATCATTGTCATTGTCACATAAATCACATTTATTTAAATGAATAGGAATTCTGGCTTCCCCACATTCAGAACACAGTCTATCTGGTAGTTCAGACATGTTAAACAGGCATAAACTTGATAAAGTACAAAAAACGTTTTAAAAAAAAAAACCGTTACTGTCACTTTAAATTTTAAACTGAACACACTTTATTACTGCAATTGCGAAAAAACATGAAGGAATTGTTCAAAATTCACCAAATTTTCACCACAGTGTCTTAAAGCCTTAAAAGTATTGCACACCAAATTTGGAAGCTTTAACCCTTAAAATAACGGAACCGGAGCCGTTTTGAACTTTAACCCCTTTACAGTCCCTGGTATCTGCTTTGCTGAGACCCAACCAAGCCCAAAGGGGAATACGATACCAAATGACGCCTTCAGAAAGTCTTTCTAAGTATCAGAGCTCCTCTCACATGCGACTGCATGCCATGCCTCTCAAAAACAAGTGCGCAACACCGGCGCGAAAATGAGGCTCTGCCTATGCTTTGGGAAAGTCCCTAAAGAATAAGGTGTCTAAAACAGTGCCTGCCGATATTATTATATCAAAATACCCAAATAAAATGATTCCTCAAGGCTAAATATGTGTTAATAATGAATCGATTTAGCCCAAAAAAAGTCTACAGTCTTAATAAGCCCTTGTGAAGCCCTTATTTACGATCGTAATAAACATGGCTTACCGGATCCCATAGGGAAAATGACAGCTTCCAGCATTACATCGTCTTGTTAGAATGTGTCATACCTCAAGCAGCAAGAGACTGCTCACTGTTCCCCCAACTGAAGTTAATTGCTCTCAACAGTCCTGTGTGGAACAGCCATGGATTTTAGTGACGGTTGCTAAAATCATTTTCCTCATACAAACAGAAATCTTCATCTCTTTTCTGTTTCTGAGTAAATAGTACATACCAGCACTATTTCAAAATAACAAACTCTTGATTGAATAATAAAAACTACAGTTAAACACTAAAAAACTCTAAGCCATCTCCGTGGAGATGTTGCCTGTACAACGGCAAAGAGAATGACTGGGGTAGGCGGAGCCTGGGAGGGATCATGTGACCAGCTTTGCTGGGCTCTTTGCCATTTCCTGTTGGGGAAGAGAATATCCCACAAGTAAGGATGACGCCGTGGACCGGACACACCTATGTTGGAGAAATTATGTTTTCTTTTTTGTAATTGGCAAGAGTCCACAAGCTAGTGACGTATGGGATAGAAATACCCAAGATGTGGGAGACCACAGAAGAGTCACTAGAAAGTGAGGGATAAAATAAAAAGTTATTTCTACTGAAAAAATTAAATCCACAAAAAAAATAAGTCTTTCTTATAATTTACAAGAAAAAAACTTAAATCATAAGCAGAAGAATCAAACTGAGACAACTGCCTGAAAAACATAATTTATGCTTACCTGATAAATTCCTTTCTCCTGTAGTGTAGTCAGTCCACGGGTCATCCATTACTTATGGGATATTAACTCCTCCCTAACAGGAAGTGCAAGAGGATCACCCAAGCAGAGCTGCTATATAGCTCCTCCCCTCTACGTCATACCCAGTCATTCGACCGAAACCAAACGAGAAAGGAGAAACTATAGGGTGCAGTGGTGACTGGAGTTTAATTTAAAATTTAGACCTGCCATAAAAAACAGGGCGGGCCGTGGACTGACTACACTACAGGAGAAAGGAATTTATCAGGTAAGCATAAATTATGTTTTCTCCTGTTAAGTGTAGTCAGTCCACGGGTCATCCATTACTTATGGGATACCAATACCAAAGCTAAAAGTACACGGATGACGGGAGGAACCACTGCCTGAAGAACCTTTCTCCCAAAAACAGCCTCAGAAGAAGCAAAAGTGTCAAATTTGTAAAATTTGGAAAAAGTATGAAGAGAAGACCAAGTTGCAGCCTTGCAAATCTGTTCAACAGAGGCCTCATTCTTAAAGGCCCACGTGGAAGCCACAGCTCTCGTAGAATGAGCTGTAATTCTTTCAGGAGGCTGCTGTCCGGCAGTCTCATAGGCTAAACGTATTATGCTACGAAGCCAGAAAGAGAGAGAGGTAGCAGAAGCTTTTTGACCTCTCCTCTGTCCAGAATAAACGACAAACAGGGAAGAAGTTTGGCGAAAATCTTTAGTTGCCTGTAAATAAAATTTCAGGGCACGGACTACGTCTAGATTGTGCAGAAGTCGTTCCTTCTTTGAAGAAGGGTTAGGGCACAATGATGGAACAACAATCTCTTGATTGATATTCCTGTTAGTGACTACCTTAGGTAAGAACCCAGGTTTAGTACGCAGAACTACCTTGTCTGAATGAAAAATCAGATAAGGAGAATCACAATGTAAGGCCGATAACTCAGAGACTCTTCGAGCCGAGGAAATAGCCATTAAAAACAGAACTTTCCAAGATAACAGCTTGATATCAATGGAATGAAGGGGTTCAAACGGAACACCCTGTAAAACGTTAAGAACTAAGTTTAAGCTCCACGGTGGAGCAACAGTCTTAAACACAGGCTTAATCCTGGCCAAAGCCTGACAAAAAGCCTGAACGTCTGGAACTTCTGACAGACGTTTGTGTAAAAGGATAGACAGAGCTGAGATCTGTCCCTTTAAAGAACTTGCAGATAAACCCTTTTCTAAACCTTCTTGTAGAAAAGACAATATCCTAGGAATCCTAACCTTACTCCATGAGTAACTCTTGGATTCGCACCAGTGTAAGTATTTACGCCATATTTTATGGTAAATTTTCCTGGTAACAGGTTTCCTAGCCTGTATTAAGGTATCAATTACTGACTCCGAAAATCCACGCTTTGATAAAAACATAATTTATGCTTACCTGATAAATTCCTTTCTTCTGTTGTGTGATCAGTCCACGGGTCATCATTACTTCTGAGATATAACTCCTCCCCAACAGGAAATGCAAGAGGATTCACCCAGCAGAGCTGCATATAGCTCCTCCCCTCTACGTCAGTCCCAGTCATTCGACCAAGAAACAACGAGAAAGGAGTAACCAAGGGTGAAGTGGTGACTGGAGTATAATTTAAAAGATATTTACCTGCCTTAAAACAGGGCGGGCCGTGGACTGATCACACAACAGAAGAAAGGAATTTATCAGGTAAGCATAAATTATGTTTTCTTCTGTTATGTGTGATCAGTCCACGGGTCATCATTACTTCTGGGATACCAATACCAAAGCAAAAGTACACGGATGACGGGAGGGATAGGCAGGCTCATTATACAGAAGGAACCACTGCCTGAAGAACCTTTCTCCCAAAAATAGCCTCCGAAGAAGCAAAAGTGTCAAATTTGTAAAATTTGGAAAAAGTATGAAGCGAAGACCAAGTTGCAGCCTTGCAAATCTGTTCAACAGAGGCCTCATTCTTAAAGGCCCAAGTGGAAGCCACAGCTCTAGTGGAGTGAGCTGTAATTCTTTCAGGAGGCTGCTGTCCAGCAGTCTCATAGGCTAAACGTATTATGCTACGAAGCCAAAAAGAGAGAGAGGTAGCAGAAGCTTTTTGACCTCTCCTCTGTCCAGAGTAAACGACAAACAAGGAAGAAGTTTGGCGAAAATCTTTAGTTGCCTGCAAGTAGAACTTGAGGGCACGAACTACATCCAGATTGTGTAAAAGACGTTCCTTCTTTGAAGAAGGATTTGGACACAAGGATGGGACAACAATCTCTTGATTGATGTTCCTGTTAGTGACTACCTTAGGTAAGAACCCAGGTTTAGTACGCAGAACTACCTTGTCTGAGTGAAAAATCAGATAAGGGGAATCACAATGTAAGGCTGATAACTCAGAGACTCTTCGAGCCGAGGAAATAGCCATTAAAAACAGAACTTTCCAAGATAACATTTTTATATCAATGGAATGAAGGGGTTCAAACGGAACACCCTGTAAAACGTTAAGAACTAAGTTTAAACTCCATGGTGGAGCAACAGCTTTAAACACAGGCTTGATCCTAGCTAAAGCCTGACAAAAGGACTGGACGTCTGGATTTTCTGACAGACGTCTGTGTAACAAGATGGACAGAGCTGAAATCTGTCCCTTTAATGAACTAGCTGATAAACCCTTTTCTAAACCTTCTTGTAGAAAAGACAATATCCTAGCGATCCTAACCTTACTCCAGGAGTAACCTTTGGATTCGCACCAGTATAGGTATTTCCGCCATATTTTATGGTAAATCCTTCTGGTAACAGGCTTCCTAGCCTGAATCAGGGTATCAATAACCGACTCAGAAAAACCACGTTTTGATAAAATCAAGCGTTCAATTTCCAAGCAGTCAGCTTCAGAGAAGTTAGATTTTGATGTTTGAATGGACCCTGTATCAGAAGGTCCTGTCTTAGAGGTAGAGACCAAGGCGGACAGGATGACATGTCCACTAGATCTGCATACCAAGTCCTGCGTGGCCAAGCAGGTGCTATTAGAATTACTGATGCTCTCTCCTGTTTGATTTTGGCAATCAATCGAGGAAGCAGCGGGAAGGGTGGAAACACATAAGCCATCCTGAAGTTCCAAGGTGCTGTCAAAGCATCTATCAGAACTGCTCCCGGATCCCTGGATCTGGACCCGTAGCGAGGAAGTTTGGCGTTCTGGCGAGACGCCATGAGATCTATCTCTGGTTTGCCCCAACGTCGAAGTATTTGGGCAAAGACCTCCGGATGAAGTTCCCACTCCCCCGGATGAAGAGTCTGGCGACTCAAGAAATCCGCCTCCCAGTTCTCCACTCCCGGGATGTGGATTGCTGACAGGTGGCAAGAGTGAGACTCTGCCCAGCGAATTATCTTTGATACTTCCATCATTGCTAGGGAGCTTCTTGTCCCTCCCTGATGGTTGATGTAAGCTACAGTCGTGATGTTGTCCGACTGAAACCTGATGAACCCCCGAGTTATTAACTGGGGCCAAGCCAGAAGGGCATTGAGAACTGCTCTCAATTCCAGAATGTTTATTGGAAGGAGACTCTCCTCCTGATTCCATAGTCCCTGAGCCTTCAGAGAATTCCAGACAGCGCCCCAACCTAGTAGGCTGGCGTCTGTTGTTACAATTGTCCAGTCTGGCCTGCTGAATGGCATCCCCCTGGACAGGTGTGGCCGATGAAGCCACCATAGAAGAGAATTTCTGGTCTCTTGATTCAGATTCAGAGTAGGGGACAAATCTGAGTAATCCCCATTCCACTGACTCAGCATGCATAATTGCAGCGGTCTGAGGTGTAGGCGTGCAAAAGGTACTATGTCCATTGCCGCTACCATTAAGCCGATCACCTCCATGCATTGAGCTACTGACGGGTGTTGAATGGAATGAAGGACGCGGCATGCATTTTGAAGTTTTGTTAACCTGTCTTCTGTCAGGTAAATCTTCATTTCTACAGAATCTATAAGAGTCCCCAAGAATGGAACTCTTGTGAGAGGAAAGAGAGAACTCTTCTTTTCGTTCACTTTCCATCCATGCGACCTTAGAAATGCCAGAACTAACTCTGTATGAGACTTGGCAGTTTGAAAGCTTGAAGCTTGTATTAGAATGTCGTCTAGGTACGGAGCTACCGAAATCCCTCGCGGTCTTAGTACCGCTAGAAGGGCACCCAGAACCTTTGTGAAGATTCTTGGAGCCGTAGCCAATCCGAATGGAAGAGCTACAAACTGGTAGTGCCTGTCTAAGAAGGCAAACCTTAGATACCGGTGATGATCTTTGTGGATCGGTATGTGAAGGTAAGCATCCTTTAAATCCACTGTGGTCATGTACTGACCCTCTTGGATCATGGGTAAGATTGTCCGAATAGTTTCCATTTTGAACGATGGAACTCTTAGGAATTTGTTTAGAGTCTTTAAATCTAAGATTGGCCTGAAAGTTCCCTCTTTTTTGGGAACCACAAACAGGTTTGAGTAGAACCCTTGTCCTTGTTCCGACCACGGAACCGGATGGATCACTCCCATTGTTAACAGATCTTGTACGCAGCGTAGAAACGCTTCTTTCTTTATCTGGTTTGTTGACAACCTTGACAGATGAAATCTCCCTCTTGGGGGAGATAATTTGAAGTCTAGAAGGTATCCCTGAGATATGATCTCTAGTGCCCAGGGATCCTGAACATCTCTTGCCCAGGCCTGGGCGAAGAGAGAGAGTCTGCCCCCTACTAGATCCGGTCCCGGATCGGGGGCTCTCGGTTCATGCTGTCTTTGGGGCAGCAGCAGGTTTCCTGGCCTGCTTGCTTTTGTTCCAGGACTGGTTAGGCTTCCAGCCTTGCCTGTAACGAGCAACAGCTCCTTCCTGTTTTGGTGCAGTGGAGGTTGATGCTGCTCCTGTTTTGAAATTCCGAAAGGGACGAAAATTAGACTGTCTAGCCTTAGCTTTGGCCTTGTCTTGAGGTAGGGCGTGGCCCTTACCTCCCGTAATGTCAGCGATAATTTCTTTCAAACCGGGCCCGAATAAGGACTGCCCCTTGAAAGGTATATTAAGTAATTTGGACTTAGAAGTAACATCAGCTGACCAGGATTTTAGCCACAGTGCCCTGCGTGCCTGTATGGCGAATCCTGAGTTCTTAGCCGTAAGTTTGGTTAAATGTACTACGGCCTCCGAAATGAAAGAATTAGCTAGTTTAAGGACTCTAAGCCTGTCCGTAATGTCGTCTAGCGTAGAGGAACTAAGGTTCTCTTCAAGCGACTCAATCCAAAATGCTGCCGCAGCCGTAATCGGCGCGATACAAGCAAGGGGTTGTAATATAAAACCTTGTTGAACAAACATTTTCTTAAGGTAACCCTCTAATTTTTTATCCATTGGATCTGAGAAAGCACAGCTATCCTCCACCGGGATAGTGGTACGCTTAGCTAAAGTAGAAACTGCTCCCTCCACCTTGGGGACCGTTTGCCATAAGTCCCGAGTGGTGGCGTCTATTGGAAACATCTTTCTAAATATTGGAGGGGGTGAGAACGGCACACCGGGTCTATCCCACTCCTTAGTAACAATTTCAGTTAGTCTCTTAGGTATAGGAAAAACGTCAGTACTCGCCGGTACCGCAAAGTATTTATCCAACCTACACAGTTTCTCTGGTATTGCAACAGTGTTACAATCGTTGAGAGCTGCTAAGACCTCCCCTAGTAGTACACGGAGGTTCTCCAATTTAAATTTAAAATTTGAAATATCTGAGTCCAATCTGTTTGGATCAGAACCGTCACCCACAGAATGAAGCTCTCCGTCCTCATGCTCTGCGAGCTGTGACGCAGTATCAGACATGGCCCTAGCATTGTCAGCGCACTCTGTTCTCACCCCAGAGTGATCACGCTTGCCTCTTAGTTCAGGTAATTTAGACAAAACTTCAGTCATAACAGTAGCCATATCTTGTAATGTTATCTGTAATGGCCGCCCAGATGTACTAGGCGCCAAAATATCACGCACCTCCCGGGCGGGAGATGCAGGTACTGTCGCGTGAGGCGAGTTAGTCGGCATAACTCTCCCCTCGCTGTTTGGTGAAATTTGTTCACATTGTACAGATTGACTTTTATTTAAAGTAGCATCAATACAGTTAGTACATAAATTTCTATTGGGCTCCACCTTGGCATTGGAACAAATGACACAGATATCTTCCTCTGAGTCAGACATGTTTAACACACTAGCAAAAAAAAAACTTACAACTTGGTTATAATCTTTTTTAGCAAAAAAACGCACTGTGCCTCAAAGAGGTACTAACGATTAAATGACAGTTGAAATAATGAACTGAAAAACAGTTATTGCATCAAACTTTAAAACAACACAACTTTTAGCAAAGGTTTGTTCCCATTAGTAAAAAACAACACTAATTAAATTTGTACATAAGAAAACAAAACAACGTTTTTTATACACAGTCACTATAAGAATTCTCACAGCTCTGCTGAGAGAATTTACCTCCCTTCAAAGAAGTTTGAAGACCCCTGAGATCTGTCAGAGATGAACCGGATCATGCAGGAAATATAAAAGTAGCTGACTGGAATTTTTTGATGCGTAGCAAAGAGCGCCAAAAACGGCCCCTCCCTCTCCCACACAGCAGTGAAGAGAAACGAAACTGTCACAATTAAAGCAAAAAACTGCCAAGTGGAAAATAATGCCCAAACATTTATTCACACAGTACCTCAGCAATGTAAACGATTCTACATTCCAGCAAAAACGTTTAACATGAGAATAGTTATTAAAAAGGATTAGTGACCTTTAACACAGTAGTTCCGGTGAAATACCATCCCCAGAATACTGAAGTGTATACATACATGTCATTTTAACGGTATGGCAGGCTTTTCTCATCAATTCCATTCAGAAAATAAAAACTGCCACATACCTCAATGCAGATTCATCTGCCCGCTGTCCCCTGATCTGAAGCCTTTACCTCCCTCAGATGGTCGAGAACAGCAATATGATCTTAACGACTCCGGTTAAAATCATAGTAAAAAAATCTCTGTCAGATTCTTCCTCAAACTCTGCCAGAGAAGTAATAACACGCTCCGGTGCTATTTTAAAATAACAAACTTTTGATTGAAGTCATAAAAACTAAGTATAATCACCATAGTCCTCTCACACATCCTATCTAGTCGTTGGGTGCAAGAGAATGACTGGGACTGACGTAGAGGGGAGGAGCTATATGCAGCTCTGCTGGGTGAATCCTCTTGCATTTCCTGTTGGGGAGGAGTTATATCTCAGAAGTAATGATGACCCGTGGACTGATCACACATAACAGAAGAAATCAAGCGTTCAATTTCCATGCAGTCAGCTTCAGAGAAATTAGATTTTGATGTTTGAAAGGACCCTGAATTAGAAGGTCCTGTCTCAGAGGCAGAGACCAAGGTGGACAGCATGACATGTCCACTAGATCTGAATACCAGGTCCTGCGTGGCCACGCAGGCGCTATTAGAATCACTGATGCTCTCTCCTGTTTGATCCTGGCAATCAATCGAGGAAGCATCGGGAAGGGTGGAAACACATAAGCCATCTTGAAGGTCCAAGGTGCTGTCAGAGCATCTATCAGAACCGCTCCCGGGTCCCTGGACCTGGATCCGTAACAAGGAAGCTTGGCGTTCTGGCGAGACGCCATGAGATCCATATCTGGTTTGCCCCAACGCCGAAGTATTTGGGCAAAGACCTCCGGATGAAGTTCCCACTCCCCCGGATGAAAAGTCTGGCGACTTAGGAAATCCGCCTCCCAGTTCTCCACGCCTGGGATGTGGATCGCTGATAGGTGGCAAGAGTGAGACTCTGCCCAGAGAATTATCTTTGAGACTTCCATCATCGCTAGGGAACTCCTTGTACCTCCTTGATGGTTGATGTAAGCCACAGTCGTGATGTTGTCCGACTGAAACCTGATGAACCTCAGAGTTGCTAGCTGAGGCCAAGCTAGAAGGGCATTGAAAACTGCTCTTAATTCCAGAATGTTTATGGGAAGAAGACTCTCCTCCTGAGTCCATGATCCCTGAGTCTTCAGGGAATTCCAGACAGCGCCCCAACCTAGCAGGCTGGCGTCTGTTGTTACAATCGTCCAATCTGGTCTGCTGAAGGGCATCCCCTTGGACAAATGTGGCCGAGAGAGCCACCATAGAAGAGAATTTCTGGTCTCTTGATCCAGATTCAGCATAGGGGACAAATCTGAGTAATCCCCATTCCACTGACTTAGCATGCACAATTGCAGTGGTCTGAGATGCAGGCGTGCAAAGGGAACTATGTCCATTGCCGCTACCATTAAACCGATTACCTCCATGCATTGAGCCACTGACGGGTGTGGAATGGAATGAAGGACACGGCAAGCATTTAGGAGTTTTGTTAACCTGTCCTCTGTCAGGTAAATTTTCATTTCTACCGAATCATAAGAGTCCCTAAGAAAGGAACTCTTGTGAGTGGCAATAGAGAACTCTTTTCTTCGTTCACCTTCCACCCATGTGACCTTAGAAATGCCAGTACTAACTCTGTATGAGACTTGGCAGCTTGGAAACTTGACGCTTGTATAAGAATGTCGTCTAGGTATGGAGCTACCGATATTCCTTGCGGTCTTAGTACCCCCAGAAGAGAACCCAGAACCTTTGTGAAGATTCTTGGAGCAGTAGCTAACCCGAAGGGAAGCGCTACAAACTGGTAATGCCTGTCTAGGAAGGCAAACCTTAGGTACCGGTAATGATCCTTGTGAATTGGTATGTGAAGGTACGCATCCTTTAAATCCACTGTGGTCATGTACTGACCCTTTTGGATCATGGGTAAGATTGTCCGAATAGTTTCCATTTTGAACGATGGAACTCTTAGGAATTTGTTTAGGATCTTTAAATCCAAGATTGGTCTGAAGGTTCCTTCTTTCTTGAGAACCACAAACAGATTTGAGTAAAACCCTTGTCCGTGTTCCGACCGCGGAACCGGGTGGATCACTCCCATTAGTAACAGATCTTGAACACAGCGTAGAAACGCCTCTTTCTTTATCTTGTTTGTTGACAACCTTGAAAGATGAAATCTCCCTTTTGGAGGAGAAGCTTTGAAGTCCAGAAGATATCCCTGAGATATGATCTCTAACGCCCAGGGATCCTGGACATCTCTTGCCCAAGCCTGGGGGCCCTCACTTCATGCTGTCTTAGGGGCAGCAGCAGGTTTTCTGGCCTGCTTGCCCTTGTTCCAGGTCTGGTTAGGTTTCCAGCCCTGTCTGTAGCGAGCAACAGTTCCTTCCTGTTTTGGAGCGGAGGAAGTTGATGCTGCTCCTGCCTTGAAGTTGCGAAAGGCACGAAAATTAGACTGTCTAGCCCTTGGTTTGACTCTGTCTTGAGGCAGGGCATGGCCCTTACCTCCAGTAATGTCAGCGATAATTTCTTTCAAACCGGGCCCGAATAAGGTCTGCCCCTTGAAAGGTATGTTAAGCAATTTAGATTTAGAAGTCACATCAGCTGACCAGGATTTAAGCCACAGCGCTCTGCGTGCCTGAATGGCGAATCCGGAGTTGTTAGCCGTAAGCTTAGTTAAATGAACTACGGCATCAGAAATAAATGAATTAGCTAGCTTAAGGATTCTAAGCTTGTCTGTAATCTCATCCAATGTAGCTGAGCTAATGGTCTCTTCCAGAGACTCAAACCAGAATGCCGCCGCAGCCGTGACAGGCGCAATGCATGCAAGGGGTTGCAATATAAAACCTTGTTGAACAAACATCTTCTTAAGGTAACCCTCTAACTTTTTATCCATTGGATCTGAAAAAGCACAGCTATCCTCCACCGGGATAGTGGTACGCTTAGCTAAAGTAGAAACTGCTCCCTCCACCTTAGGGACCGTCTGCCATAAGTCCCGTGTGGTGGCGTCTATTGGAAACATTTTTCTAAATATAGGAGGGGGTGAGAAAGGCACACCGGGTCTATCCCACTCCTTGTTAACAATTTCTGTAAGCCTTTTAGGTATAGGAAAAACGTCAGTACACGTCTGTACCGCAAAATATTTATCCAGCCTACATATTTTCTCTGGGATTGCAACCGTGTTACAATCATTTAGAGCCGCTAATACCTCCCCTAGCAACACACGGAGGTTCTCAAGCTTAAATTTAAAATTTGAAATGTCTGAATCCAGTTTATTTGGATCAGATCCGTCACCCACAGAATGAAGCTCTCCGTCTTCATGTTCTGCAAATTGTGACGCAGTATCAGACATGGCCCTAGTATTTTCATCGCACTCTGTTCTCACCCCAGAGTGTTCGCGTTTACCCCTAAGTTCTGGCAATTTAGATAAAACTTCAGTCATAACATTAGCCATGTCTTGCAAAGTGATTTGTAAAGGGCGCCCTGATGTACTTGGCGTCACAATATCACGCACCTCCTGAGCGGGAGATGCAGGTACTGACACGTGAGGAGAGTTAGTCGGCATAACTTCCCCCTCGTTGTCTGGTGAAATTTTCTTTACATGTACAGATTGGCTTTTACTTAAAGTAGCATCAATGCAATTAGTACACAAATTTCTATTGGGCTCCACATTGGCCTTTGAACATATTGCACAAAGAGATTCCTCTATGTCAGACATGTTTAAACAAACTAGCAATTAAACTAGCAAGCTTGGAAAATACTTTTCAAATAAATTTACAAGCAATATAAAAAACGTTACTGTGCCTTTAAGAAGCACACAAAACTGTCACAGTTGAAATAACAATGAACCGGATTAGTTATAGAAACCAAATTTTCACATTAAATTAATTATTTTAGCAAAGGATTGCACCCACTAGCAAATGGATGATTAACCCCTTAATACCAAAAACGGATAACAATAAAAATATATACGTTTTTCTCACAGTCAAAGCACAGTCTCACAGGTCTGCTGTGAGTGATTACCTCCCTCAAAACTAGTATTGGAGACCCCTGAGCTCTGTAGAGACGTCCTGGATCATGCAGGGAGAACAGGAAGACTTTTGACTGAATTTCTACTGCGCAGTAAAAGCGCCAAAATAGGCCCCTCCCACTCATAATACAACAGTGGGGAAGCTCAGTAAACTGATTTTATTCAAAACAAACGACAGCCATGTGGAGAATAATGCCCATAAAAATTTTTTCACCAAGTACCTCAGAGAAAAAACGATTAACATGCCAGTAAACGTTTTAAATATAAATATATGAAATGTTAATAAAAAGCCTGTTGCTAGTCGCTTTCACTGCAGAAAGGCTATAAGTTATATATATACAGTATTTTCTTAGTGAAGTGCCATTCCCCAGAAATACTTCAGTGCAAACATACACACATATCAGCCTGATACCGGTTACTACTACTGCATTTAAGGCTGTACTTACATTACATCGGTAATAGCAGTATTTTCTCAGTCAATTCCATTCCTTAGAAAATAATATACTGCAACATACCTCCTTGCAGGTGAACCCTGCCCGCTGTCCCCTGTTCTGAAGTTACCTTGCTCCTCAGAATGGCCGAGAACAGCAAATGGATCTTAGTTACGTCCGCTAAGATCATACACAACTCAGGTAGATTCTTCTTCTAATGCTGCCTGAGAAAAAACAACACACTCCGGTGCTGTTTAAAATAACAAACTTTTGATTGAAGAAATAAAAACTAATTTTAATAACCACAGTCCTCTCACACGTCCTATCTATTAGTTAGGTGCAAGAGAATGACTGGGTATGACGTAGAGGGGAGGAGCTATATAGCAGCTCTGCTTGGGTGATCCTCTTGCACTTCCTGTTAGGGAGGAGTTAATATCCCATAAGTAATGGATGACCCGTGGACTGACTACACTTAACAGGAGAAAACTTTTCTACCAAAGACTGCTTCTGCAGAAGCAAAAACATCAAAACAGTAGAATTTAGTAAATGTATGCAAAGAAGACCAAGTTGCTGCTTTGCAAATCTGATCAACTGAAGCTTCATTCTTAAAAGCCCAAGAAGTGATCTAGTAGAATGAGCTGCAATTCTCTGAGGCAGAGACTGTCCCGCCTCCAAATAAGCCTTGTGAATCAAAAGCTTTAACCACGATGCCAAAGAAATAGCAGAAGCTTTCTGGCCTTTCCTGGAACCAGAAAAAACAACAAATAGATTGGAAGTCTTTCTAAAATCCTTAGTAGCTTCGATATAGTATTTCAAAGCTCTTACAACATCTAAAGAATGCAAAGATCTTTCAAGAGCATTCTTAGGATTAGGACACAAAGAAGGAACAACGATTTCCCTACTAATGTTGTTAGAATTCACAACCTTAGGAAGAAATTTAAACAAAGTCCACAAAACAGCCTTATCCTGATTAAAAATCAGAAAAGGAGACTCACAAGAGAGAGCAGACAATTCAGAAACTCTTCTAGCAGAAGAGATAGCCAAAAGGAACACTTTCCAAGAAAGTAGTTTAATATCCAGAGAATGCATAGGCTCAAACGGAGGAGCCTGAAAAGCTTTTAAAACCAAATTAAAACTCCAAGGAGGAGAAATTGATTTAATAACAGGCTTGATACGAACCAAAGCCTGAACAAAACAGTGAATATCAGGAAGCTTAGCAAGCCTTCTATAAAATAAAACAGAAAGAGCAGAGATTTGTCTCTTCAAAGTACTTGCAGACAAACCTTTATCCAAACCATCCTGTAGAAACTGTAAAATTCTAGGAATTCTAAAAGAATGCCAGGAGAATTTAATAGAAGATCACCATGAAATATAGGTTTTCAAAACCCGATAATAAATCTTCCTTGAAACAGACCTACGAGCCTGAAGCATAGTATTAATCACTGAGTCAGAGAAAACTCTATGACTAAGCACTAAGCATTCAATTTCCATACCTTCAAATTTAGTGATTTGAGATCCTGATGGAAAAACGGCCCTTGAGACAGAAGGTCTGGACTTAACGGAAGTGGCCAAGGTTGGCAACAGGACATCCGGACAAGATCTGCATACCAAAACCTGTGAGGCCATGCTGGTGCTATCAGTAACACATGTGATTGTTCCATTATGATCTTGGAGATCACCCTTGGAAGAAGAACTAGAGGCGGAAAAATATAAGCAGGTTGGTAACACCAAGGAACAGCTAACACATCCACCATCTCCGCCTGAGGATCCCTGGACCTGGAAAGGTACCTGGGAAGCTTCTTGTTTAGATGGGATGCCATCAGATCTATTTCAGGAAGACCCCACATCTGAACAATCTGATAAAATACATCTGGATGGAGAGACCACTCCCCTGGATGTAAGAACTTGCAGCTGAGATAATCCGCTTCCCAATTGTCTACACCTGGGATATGAATCCCATTAATTAGACAGGAATTGGATTCCGCCCAAGACAGTATCCGAGATACTTCTTTCATCGCTAAAGGACTGCGAGTCCCCCCTTGATGATTAACATATGACACAGTTGTGATATTGTCTGTCTGAAAACAAATGAATAATTCTCTCTTTAATAGCGGCCAAGCCTGAAGAGCCCTGAAAATAGTTCTAAAGTACTGATTGGTAACCTCGCCTCTTGAGGATTCCAAACTCCTTGTGCTGTCAGAGACCCCCAGACAGCTCCCCAACCTGTGAGACTTGCATCTGTTGAAATCAGTGTCTAGGCAGGACAAACAAAAGAGGCCCCTTAAATAAGCCGATGATGGACTAACCACCAGGACAGAGTTGAATGTTGAGATTTAAGTTATAAACTGTGATATCCGAGTATAATCCCTGCACATTGATTCAGCATGCAAAGCTGCAGAGGTCCGATGCTGCAGTCATGAGACCTAAAACTTCCATGCACATAGCCACTGAAGGTTTCGACAGGCCGGAACCAATTGTATTCGTCGCTTGTCTGTTAAAGACAGAGTCATGGACACTGAATCTATCTGAAAACCTAAAAAGGTGACCCTTGTCTGAGGAATCAAAGAACTCTTTGGTAAATTGATTCTCCAACCATGTCTTTGAAGAAACAACACAAGTTGATTTGTGTGAGATTCTGCTAAATGTCAAGACTGAGCCAGTACCAAGATATCGTCCAAATAAGGAAACACTGCAATACCCCGCTCTCTGATTAGAGAGTAGGGCACCGAGAACCTTCAAAAAGATTCTTGGAGCTGTTGCTAGGCCAAATGGAAGAGCAACAAATTGGTAATGCTTGTCTAGAAAAGAGATTCTCAGAAACTGATAGTGATCTGGATGAAACGGAATGTGAAGATATGTGTCCTGTAAGTCTATCGTGGACATATAATGATCTTGCTGAACAAAAGGCAGAATAGTCCTTATAGTCACCATTTTGAAAGTTGGGACTCTTACAAAACGATTTAAAAACTTCAGATCCAGAACTGGTCTGAAAGAATTTTCCTTCTTTGGGACAATGAATAGGTTTGAATAAAAACCTAAACCCTGTTCCAGAAGTGGAACTGGTACAATCAGAAAGCTCTAGAAACACACTTCAGAAAAGCCTGAGCTTTCACAGGATTTTTTGGAACGTGAGAAAGAAAAAATCTTCTCACAGGAGGTCTTATTCTGAAACCTATTCTATAACCCTGGGAGACAATATTCTGAATCCAATGATTCTGAATGGAACCTGCCCAAATGTCTTGAAATAATTTCAATCTACCCCCCACCAGCAGAACTGGATCAAGGGCCGCATCTTCATGAAGATTTAAGGCCTGGCTTTGGTTTCTTGTAAGGCTTGGATTTATTCCAACTCGAGGATGGCTTCCAATTGGAGCCAGAGTTTTTAAGGGATGGAATGGTTTTCTGTTCTCTATTCTGACGAAAGGAACGAAACCGATTAGAAGCTTTAGATTTGCCCTTAGACTTTTTATATTAAGGCAAAAAAACTCCCTTTCCCCAGTAATAGTGGAAATAATTGAATCCAACTGGGAACCAAACAAATTACTACCCTGGAATGAAAGAGATAGTAACCTAGATTTAGATACCATGTCCGCATTTCATGATTTGAGCCATACAGCTCTTCTAGCTAAAATAGCCAAAGACATAGATTTAACATTAATCTTGATGATATCAAAAATATTATCACAGATAAAATGATTAGCATGTTGAAGCAAACAAATAATGCTATGCAAATCAGTCTTTTTCTCGTTGTGCTAAGCTATCCAACCAAAAAGTTGATGCAGCCACGACATCAGCCATAGAAAAGGCAGGTCTAAGCATATAGCCAGAATGCAAATAAGCTTTCCTTAGATAAGATTCAAGCACAAACTTACTTCACCACCTCCATAGGAGGCAAAGTTTGTAAAACTGAATTGTGGGTGTGGTGAGGGGTGTATTTATAGGCATTTTGAGGTTTGGGAAACTTTGCCCCTCCTGGTAGGATTGTATATCCCATATGTCACTAGCTCATGGACTCTTGCCAATTACATGAAAGAAATGTTGGATATTAAGACAAGAATTCTTTACCTGGATTCCAAACAAATTACATAGGGGAATGACGATGATAAGGAACTGGGTTCCCAAAAGTTACAACTTAGATGTTTTGTATTTTACAGGTATATATACACCAAACATAGGACAATATATCATAAAAGTTTGTCATTTAACAGTTTAAAATGAAAGAAACACTGTTTGAGATGTGTGCCTGATCAGGGTGGGGGGAGCACGGGGGAAGAGAAATAAAAAAGGAAAGAAAGGAGCAAGGGAATGTGGAGTTGATAAGAGTACAGGGCTGATGACAGGGAAGACGAAAGTAGAGGGAGAGAGACATCCGGTTTATTTCCCATACTTTGGCTGAAATTGATGCCTTTTTGTGATTTTAAAAGATTTTCCATTTTTTTGTGGAGATTTAGTTATATTCTGACAGTGAAATTAGCGCTAGCCAGAAGTTGGTTAAAGGAGTATTCTCCCCCTTTGTCTTAAATTTGGAATTGATAGGAGACTAGAGACTGCGATACAAATTTTAGTAGCCCAGCCGAATCATTGCTTTTTGCACGCTCTTGGGGTACCTGTGTCACTTTACTAAGATTGTAGAAAAAATAAATGTAATTTCTATATTTCTGTCCTTGCCCAGGTGAGTGAGAAAAAGTGAAAAAGAGAGAGAGAGAGAGTAATTTTTTTGTGTTCCCCCTCCAACACTTCCTCCCACAGGATCTATTAAGAATATATGGGCCGTCCTTTGTTCATTTCCATGTACACCTCACCTTTGTAATGATCTACTTGTCTCACAATAGTTTACTTTAAAAGAAAAGAATAGAAAGGTCATTTAGAAATGTATAGAAGTATGCAATGTTATTGTTTGTGTTCTCTATGTATTTGAGCATTTCTTGAGTCAAAGGGATAGAAAACCCAAAATTTTCTATTGCGATTCAGACAAAGCATAGCTTTTAAAAAAAAGTTTATAAAATGTGCTTCGTTCAGATGACATTCTGTGTTGAAGAGATACCTAAGTAGGTATCTGGAGCACTACATGGCAGCCGTCTAGTGCTCAAGCTAAAGGATAAAATTATTGTAAAACTGCTACCATAAATGGACTGGCTCCTAAGCATATGTCCCTGCTTTTCAACAAAAGATAACAGAACAAAGAAAGATTGATTTAGAAAGTTGTTTAAAATGACATGCTCTGAGTCATGACAGAAAATAATGTTGGGTTTCTTATCCCTTTAAGGATTTACTGAGCTCCAACTTCAAATGTATATTATTATTTCTTTCAGTCTTCAATGAAAGTACAATAAAAAATAAAAATAAAATAAATAAGTGGGGTGCTATTTGACGCTGGTAAAATGAGAAGAGAAAAACACTTTAAAAATGTAGTCAATTTACTTATTTTACTTTCCCAACCATTAATCTTTACACAGAAGAGTTGCATTGCACACATCCTAGTTTAGCTACAAAATAATAAAAAAAGCAGATGTACTTGTGTTGTGCACGCACTTTGTTGTGCACGCACTTCCCAGAGCCAAAACTGTACGCACAGCATTAAGAACAAGTCAACTAGCTTTAGAAGAAGTAAGCATCACTACATTTGATGTGAAACCCCCCCCAAAATGTAACAGATAATGGGAAAATGTATTTCTTGTGATATACTGGGCCACCAGTTGCTATTTAACTTGCCTCTATTTTCCTATGATCATTTTGTGCAAAAAGAAAGGCTAACTTTATCACAGTTCTCAACCCTTTACATTACCCCCCCCCCTCATTGAAACTGCAGGCAGACACGTGACACTCCTATGCAGTCTGACAAAAAAAAAATACTATAGAAGGGGACTAAAGAGTGGTACATTAAATTACAGTACTACATCTGATTAGTTAATTGTCCAAAATTTACATTTTAACAAAAACATTACTGGAATGGATTCACTACAGTTTATGTATTACTGCCGCACCCCTTTGAAGGATTTTTGTAGATCATATCAGATAATCCTGATAGCATATTATGAAAGGCGAGTCTTTTAAAGCAAATTTCAACACCTCTCTGCTAATGAAATGCATTTATATTTCAAATGTTCTCCACAGAAAAACCTTGAATGCTTCCTGTTTGTTTTCCAATAGGCCTCCTTGTAAAACACCAACCAGCAGAATACCTACCGACGAGAGGGTACAGATGCTCGATCAGTGCAGCACTGCTCTGGTAGCAGGAAAGGAAAGTGCCAAGGTAATGTTTGGCTTGGTGCTGCGGTGGGCTCTGGCGATACCACAGTGACCTGGCAGTGCCTAAGCAGACCTGCTGATGTACGAGCATCACAGTCTTCATTGAGCTTTGAGACATCAAAGTAGAAAGGTCTGATTCTTGGTCCTCTGTGGTCTCCGTTTCCATTTGGCCTTCAAGACTTGGTTGAACTGTAATATCAGCAAAATCCTACAAAAAAAAAAAAAAAAAAAAAAAAAAAGTTACTTTTTCCCCACTTACCAATATACAAATTTATTCAGGTCAGAAGTGACAGCACATAACTGTTTCCTTATGGTCATAGAGTTATACGTTCACTAAACCAGTTGTGTTGAGGGTGGAGAACAGAAGTGTATCAAGTATATTAATAGCCAAGAGTTATATCTTGGAGGCTCAGTAGCAAATATAAGCACAGAAGCGGAGTGAAAAATAGGGGCAGTGTAACATGCATTGCCAGCCCATCTGAAATGATGGCTGCACAAAAGCAAACATAAAACACTTTGTGAGTGTACGCAGACAGGATCATTTAACCATTTGCTCATAATTCAGTATCAGCTTTATTATTAGGTTTAAAATTAAGTTATGGCTAAAGCAGAACATTTTACCTAAAAATTGTTCAATGGACAAAGTAAAAAAAGTGTTAATATCCAATAAAAAAATGCTTAAAGGGGCATGAAAATTTTCTTTTAAGATTCATGAGCCTGACAACAAATGTCAAATTAAATAGATGACCTCTCAGCTTTAGCTTACGATAAATGAGGAATACTGAACTTCTCACACACAGACAGTGCATTAAAGAATATTAACCCAAACTTTTTCCTTCATGGTTCAAATAAAACGGGCAATTTTAAGCTTTCTAATTTTCTTTTATCATCATTTTTTTTGGAGTTCTCTGGGTTGAAACACAGGGATATAACCTCGGGAGCATGCACATGCCTGGAGCACTATATCGCAGAAGTTTGCAAGAGCTAGATGGCCGCACAATTATCTATCATGTAGTGCTGCAGACACCTACCTAGGTATATTTTTAACAAGCAATACCATGGGAACGAAGCAAAATTTAATAGAACAGTAAATTGTTAACTTTTTTTTTTTTTACTGTATGCACTGTCTGAATCACAAAAAGAAAATGTTTGGGTTTTATAGTCCTTTAACAGCTGGTTCCATACAGGAGCTGCAGAAAAGTCAGTCTCTTCAAGCTTCTTTGGTGCATAACACAGGGGAAAGAATCACTTAAAAGGTATGTATATTTAGATAGCAACAACCAGGCCTGGACATTATCCAAATATCTTCCAAGATAAGTCAGTCCAGTTGCAAAATCTTTAAAAGAAAGATTTTCTTGCATGCATCTGAATAAAAAGTGGCAAGGTTTTAAGTCATAGCATGGCCCTTAATCATGATTAAAGTTTAGGTTTGGTATGAAACACTGTCACTGGGGCTGTAATAGGATATGTATAGGAAGAAAAATAAGCTAGTGACCAATGCTCTGCTGGAATGGACTAAATAGCAGTGTTATCCAGGGTGGGGGAAAAAAATCAATGATATATATATATTTTTTTTAAATAAAATGCTCTTTTGAGGAATAATCTTGCCATTTCTATTTAAAGAGACAGTCTACTTAATTTTTTTTTATTGTAGGAAAGATAACCCCTTTACTACCCTTTCCCCAAATTTGCATTATCAACATTGCCCCTGCAGGCCACCACTCATCTCTTTTTTCTTTAAGCTTTTTACAATCTTGCACTACTGCCAGACAGTGCTAGTTCAAGTGTGCCATAACATTGTTCTCACTCCCATGGAAAATGAGAATGGGTTAAATAGCTAGAATGCAAGATTGTTATAAAAAAAAAAAAAAGCACAAAGAAAGGCCAGTCTGCAGGGGCTTAGATAAAGGTAGGAGGAAAAGGCAGGAGAACCTAAATAGAAGGCACCACCGTTTGAAGAACCTTGCTCCCAAAAGAAGCCTCAGTTGAGGCAAAGTATCAAATTTGTAGAGGTTTTAAAAAGAATGCAGAGTGTACCATGTTGCCGCCTTGCAAATATTTTCCACAGAAGCTTAATTTTTTGAAAGCACAAGAAGAGGAGCCAGTCCTAGTAGAAAGAGCCGTAAATCTCTCAGGAGGCTGCTGTCCAGTAGTCTCATAAGCCAAATGAATCACACTTAACCAGAGGGAAAAAGAAGTAGAAGTGGCCCTTACGCTTTCCAGAGTACAATAACAAACAGGGCAGAAGATTGCCTAAAATCTTAAGAAGTTTGAAGGTAAAACTTTAGAGCACGCACAACTTCCTTATGAGAAGAAGGATTAGGACAAAAAAAAAAGGAACTACAATTTCCAGATTAACGTTTTGATCCGACACCACCTTAGGGAAAAAACCCAAGTTAGTACGAAGGACCGCCTTATCTGCATGAAAGATAAGGTACGGGGAATCACACTATAGAGCTGAAAGCTCAGAAACTCTGCGAGCAGAAGAAAAAGCAAGGAGAAACAAAACCTTCCAAGATAGCATATCAAAAACATATAGAGCCTGCTGCAAAACCTTAAAAACTAGGTTAAGGCTCCAAGGAGGAGCAACAGGATTAAACACAGGTCTGATTCTGACCAGGGCCTGAACTAAAGCTTAAACATTTGGCAAATCTGCCTGACGTTAGTGCAAAAGAATAAACAGTGCAGAAATCTGACCCTTCAGAGTACTGACTGACAAACCTGCCTCCAGGCCATCCTGAACAAAAGATAAAATTCGGGAAATCCTCACCTGACTCAATGAGAAACCCTAGCTTTGCACCAATAAAGGTATTTACGCCATACCTTGTGAAAATCCTGCGAGAAACAGGTTTACGAGCCTGAAGCATAGAATCAGTGACCGCTTCCGAAAACCCACGTTTGGACAATGGTTAATTATGTAGCATTGGGGTTAATATTTATGGCTGTACTGATTATTTTTTTTTTTTTTTAGTAAATGAATTCCGTGAATCCATTCGCAATGCCATGCTCTCCCAAAATATCTAAGATTATTTTGGGCAATTTTTCTATCTAAAAATATCACAGATTCTTGGTTTTGCAGTTTTTAAAACTGTGAATTTGCCTCTGCACAGAGAACCTACTTCTTCCTAAAGGGACATGATACCCAAAAATATTCTTTCATGACTTAGAGCATGCATTTTTAAACAACTTTCCAATTTACTTCTTGTATCTAATTAGTTTTATTCTCTTGGCATTCTTGGTTGAAAAGCACACCTAGAGTAGGGCTCACCAGCTGGGAGCTAGCTGCTGATTGGTAGATGCAGATATAAACCTCTTATTATTGGTTTACTGATATGTTCAGCTAGTTACCAGTAGTGAACTACTGCTTCAATAAAGGATACCAAGATAATAAAGCAAAATTGATAATAGAAGTAAATTGGAAAGCGGTTTGAAATAGTATGATCTGTCTGAATGATGAAAAAAGTTGGGTTTCATGTCCTTTTAAAAGCAAAAATGTTATACAATAAACATAGTTGAAAAATACCTTAATCCCAATTGTTTCTTTGCAAATCTATGTACACAAAAATCAACCCTTTAGCTCAATAATAAGAAAAATGTTTAGAATGAAATAGATGTGTACAAGGAGCTAAGTGTGAGGAGGGAGGGTCATGCAGTAACAATTAAAGTGAAACCCTGGTTATAGTTAAATAAAACTAGTAAAATCGTTAAGGTAATAATGATTATTTTTCTCTTATCAATAAAGTACAGCAAGAAAGTTGTCCAAATATACATAAACTTTGTCTTTCTAATGGTATATACAAAATCAGTAATTTTAACCTATAACTGTAAAACTATTCTAAAAAGCTACTGTTCTAAAAATTAAACTATCATCTGAATATAAAATAAGACAAGAGTAATACAAAATGGAAAGAAGTGGATGAATTTTGCACCCAACTGAAAATGTGAGAATTCAGTATTTTAGTTTTTGCACGGCCTCTTTATAAGGGGAAAGTCATTAGTGAAAGCAATTCAGGTAAGTTATGTCTGTAGCACAGTAAAGCAAACAAGACTCAGGACAGAAGTCAAAATTTTATTTTTTAAATGACAAGGACGTAAAGAAATGAAAATCAGGACAAAAACATTTATATAGTAATCAAAAAAGGTCACATCCAACTCTTGTCACTAGAAGCACGATACCATAAAACACGGGAAAATGTAGACCGTTAGTTAGAAAAATAGCCCTGGTCATCTGTTGTCAAACAAAGCTATAGATAAAACATGATGTAGATAGCCCTTAGTGTCTGATACTTGACAAAGTTGGAGATTTGGAGAGCAAAAGATTTACTGAATAACCATAAAACAAAATGTCAGTCTGATTAATTCATACCTTTTCATAGAGTGGAAACCTCATGTGGAATTCCCTTTCCTCCTCTTCCTCTTCAGAAAGGCCTGTCCCATGGCTTTTGCTCTTATATTTGTACAGGCTGCTCTCTTGCTGTTCTTTCTCCCTTCCAAGTCGTTCTTGTTCATCCCACTCATTATTTATAGCCTAGAATATAAAAAAGTCACTCACATATACTTCTGTGGAACATGCTTACTTTATAAAATAACATTGCACCAACAATTGAAAAGGATACATTGAAAGGACAAGAACACAGAAAACTAACCTGGCATATGTGTCTGAAAAGTTTTAAAGACTTTTGATCCATTTCTCCTTTGGAGAGGACATGGGAACGTAGGAAGAGCAAGCTGTTAACCAGCAACTGCTCTTTTGTGAGGCAACAGCTCAACTCTCTACCTCCTTGACGGTCCTTGCAGGGGTATTTCTGAGACAGTTTTTTAAGGCTTTTCAGGAAGTCTAGGGAGCCCACAGAACACAATGAATCCGCATGAGAGAAGTAGGTTGGAAATGACTCAGAAATAGACGGGAATGCCAACAATGAAGTTACTATATTTGTTATTTTGTTTGGGGGTATGAGAGAACTGTTCATGAAAATGTAGAGTTCTGATGCAATAAGCCTCATGCCATGCTGCATCTGTAAAATCGCTGACTGCAAAGGAGTCACCAAATCAGGATAAAGTGAGTATTCCTCTGATAAGCGCTTCCTAAACGTGTGATGTGATTGCTGCCATGTGACTTCCTCTGACAAGAGATTCTGTAGACCTTGGCGTGATTTGGGGCCCTTCCCATTAAGGGGCTTCATCAGACGGGCAGCAAAGTCCTGGACAGAAGAGGCCTTAGCAATACTGGCAACGTAGTGATGCACATCTTGATATAAACTATTGTAGGTAGGACTTTTGGGACGGTAGGCCTGTTTCCTGGACAGATTATGTATTTGCTTTTTCAGTTTTTGTATCCTCTGCAGCAGTAGACTAAAGAGGAAAAATAATATTTAACAAGAGTTAAATTTACATCTACTTAAGTGGTAACATTTTCATTATTTACAATATGTATACGATCATTTAAGTAGAACTACTATATTAAAGAGATAGTAAACTAATAATTTGTTAGCATAAACAGCAGCACAATGACAGGAAAGTTGCAGAAATTAGTCACCTTACATTTGTCAGAACCAATCTTTTTAATTAAAAACCTGCTTACAGGTGGGGTAGCTGGCACCAGAAGATGAGTGCCACTTGTAAAGTAATAAACGTCAAAACACTTGTTTGAAATACTTTCTATGGCGCAACAAAATATTAACGTTTTCTGTCCCTTTAAAGAGATAGAAAGGTCAAAATTGAAATATGCACGGGTTCATTTAAATTTAAAAATAGAAGCATTTTGCAAAATACTTCCATTAGCAAAAAGTTATTACCGTTATTCAACAGCATATGCACATATTCATGAGTGCTCTTGCACCAGTATTCAAACACTACACATTCTTAGAGAGTTAGCATTCGCTTGTGCAACACAAATTAAGTTACAAATGACACAATACACATGACTAGCTCTCTAAACAGGCATTTGAATCCTGATCCTTTAATCACACATAGTATATGTGCATATGCTTCTGAACCTGTAGTAACTTTTACTAGAAGCATTTCTGCTAATGGGAGTATATTTCAGAAATGATTCTATGTAAAATAAAATACATTCATGGCCATTTTTATTTTTAACTTTTACTGTCTGTTTAAAACAGGGGTCTCAAATCGAAATAACCTGTGTTTGCTGTGAGTTAGATGAGTTGAAACCCTAAAAGCCTGGAGATGGGCATCAGTTAAAAAAACATAATTTATGTAAGAATTTACCTGATGAATTAATTTCTTTCATATTGGCAAGAGTCCATGAGCTAGTGACATATGGGGTATACAATCCTACCAGGAGGGGCAAAGTTTCCCAAACCTTAAAATGTTGATAAATACACCCCTCACCACACACACAATTCCGTTAACGAATAGCCAAGTAGTGGGGTGATAAAATAAGGAGTAAAAAAGCATACAAAAAGAGGAGCTGGAAATATAATTGTGCTTTTATACAAAAATTATAACCACCATAAAAAGGGTGGGCCTAATGGACTCTTGCCAATATGAAAGAAATGAATTTATCAGTTAAGTTCATACATAAATTAGGTTTTCTTTCAGGTAATTGGCAAGAGTCCATGAGCTAGTGACGTATGGGCTAGAAATATCCAAGATGTGGTAGACCACAGAAGAGTCACTAGAGAGGGAGGGATAAAATATAAAACCGCTATTTCCGCAGAAAAAAATGAAATCCGCACAAAAAAATAAGTTTCATAAATTTCACACAAATTACAAGAAAAAATAAATAAATCATAAGCAGAAGAATCAAACTGAAACAGCTGCCTGAATAACTTTTCTACCAAAGACTGCTCCAGAAGAGGCAAATACATCAAAATAGTAAAATTTAGTAAATGTGTGCAAAGAAGACCAAGTTGCTGCTTTGCAAATCTGATCAACCGAAGCTACATTCTTAAAAGCCCACGAAGTGGTGACTGATCTAGTAGAATGAGCTGTAATTCTCTAATTGCCCCACCTCCAAATAAGCCTTGTGAATCAAAAGCTTTAACCAAAATGCCAGAGAAATGGCAGCTTTCTGACCTTTCCTAGGACCAGAAAAAACAACAAAGACTAGAAGTCTTCCTGAAATCTTTAGTAGCTTCGACATAATATTTAAAAGCTCTTACAACATCCAAAGCATGTAAAGATCTTTCAAGAGTATTCTTAGGATTAGGACACAAGGAAGGAACAACAATTTCCTTACTAAAGTTGTTAGAATTCACAACCTTAGGAAGAAATTTAAAAAAAAGTCTGCAAAACAGCCTTATCCTGATGGAAATTCAGAAAAGGAGACTCACAAGAGAGCAGATAATTCAGAAACTCTTCTAGCTGAAGAGATAGCCAAAAGGAATAACACTTTCCAAGAAAGTAGTTTAATATCCAAAGAATGCATAGGCTCAAAAGGAGGAGCCTGCAAAGAGTTCAAAACAAAATTAAGACTCCAAGGAGGAGAGATTGCTTTAATAACAGGCTTGATACAAACCAAAGCCTGAACAAAACAGTGAATATCAGGAAGCTTAGCAATCTTTCTATGAAATAAAACAGAAAGAGCAGAGATTTGTCCCTTCAAAGTACTTGCAGACAAACCTTTATCCAAACAATCCTAAAGAAACTGTAAAATTCTAGGAATACTAAAAGAATGCAAAGAGAATTTATGAGAAGAACACCATAAAATATAGGTTTTCCAAACCCTATAATAAATCTTCCTTGAAACAGACGTACGAGCCTGTAGCATAGTATTAATCACTGAGTCAGAGAAACCTCTATGACTAAGCCTTCAATTTCCATACCTTAAAATTTAGCGATTTGAGATCCTGAGGGATCGTTATGGAAAAAAACGGCCCTTGAGACATTAGGTCTGGTCTTACAGGAAGTGACCAAGGTTGGCAACTTGACATTCGGACAAGATCCGCAAACCAAAATCTGTGAGGCCATGCTGGTGCTATCAGAAACACATGCGATTGTTCCATTATGATCTTGGAGATCATCCTTGGAAGAAGAACTAGAGGCGGAAAGATGTAAGCAGGTTGGTATAGCCAAGGAACTGCTAACGCATCTACCATCTCCGCCTGAGGATCCCTGGACCTGGAAAGATACCTGGGAAGTTTCTTATTTAGATGGGACACCATGAGATCTATTTCTGGAAGACCCCACCTCTGTACAATATGACAAAATACATCTGGATGGAGAGACCACTCCCCTGGGTGTAAAGTATGACGGCTGAGATAATCCGCTTCCCAATTGTCTACACCCGGGATATGTATTGCAGAAAATAGACAGGAGTTGAATTATGCCCAAGAAAGTATTTGAGATACTTCGTTCATCGCTAAAGGACTGCGAGTCCCACCCTGATGATTGACATATGCCACAGTTGTGATATTGTCTGTCTGAAAACAAATGAATGATTCTCTCTTTAGTAGAGGCCAAGCCTGAAGAGCCCTGAAAATAGCAAAGACTTCTAAAATATTGATTGGTAACCTAGCCTCTTGAGGATTCCAAACCCATTGTGCGGTCAGAGACCCCCAGACCGCTCCCCAACCTGTGAGACTTGCACCTGTTGAAATCACAGTCCAGGAAGGATGAACAAAGGAGGTCCCTTGAACAATAAGGTGATGGTTTAACCACCAATTCAGAGAGAGTTAAGTGTTGGGCTTTAAGAATATCATTTGTGATATCCGAGTATAATCACTGCACCATTGATTCAGCATGTAAAGCTGCATAGGTCTCATACGAAAACGAGCAAAGGAGATTGTGTCCAATGCTGCAGTTATGAGACCTAAAACATCCATGCACATAGCCACTGTAGGGAATGATTGAGACTGAAGGTTTCGACAGGCAGAAACCAATTTCATTCATCTCTTGTCTGTTAAAGACAGAGTCATGGACACTGAATATATCTGGAAACCTAAAAAGGTGACCCTTGTCTGAGGAATCCAGAAACTCTTTGGCAAATTGATCCTCCAACCATGTTTTTAAAGAAACAACACAAGATGATTCGTGTGAGATTCTGCTAAATGAAAAGATTGAGCCAGTACCAAGATATCGTCCAAATAAGGAAACACCACAATACCCTGCTCTCTGATTACAGATAGAAGGGCACCTAGAACCTTGGAAAAGATTCTTGGAGCTGTCGCTAGGCCAAATGGAAGAGTGAAAAATTGGTAATGCTTTTCTAGAAAAGAGAATCTCAGAAACCGATAGAGGTCTGGATGAATTGGAATGTGAAGATATGCATCCTTTAGGTCTATTGTGGACATATAATGACCTTGCTGAACCAAAGCAGAATAGTCCTTATAGTCACCATCTTGAAAGTTGGGACTCTTACAAAGCGATTAAAACATTTCAGATACAGAACTGGTCTGAATACATTTTCCTTCTTCGGGACAATGAAATTGAATAAAAACCCAAACCCTGTTCCAGAAGTGGAACTGGTACAATTACCCCTGAAAGCTCCATATCTGAAACACACTTCAGAAAGGCCTGAGCTTTTGTGAGAGAGAAAAAACCTTCTCACGGGAGGTCTTATTCTGAAAACTATTCGATACCCTTGAGAGACAATATTCTAAATCCAATGAATCTGAATGGAACCTGCCCAAAAGTCTTGAAATAATTTCAATCTGCCCCCCACCAGTAGAACTGGATTGAGGGCCACACCTTCATGCAGTTTTGGGGGCTGGCTTTGGTTTCTTAAAAGGCTTGGATTTATTCCAACTCGAAGATGGCCTCCAACTGGAGCCAGAGTCTTTAGGGGAAGGAGTGGTTTTCTGTTCTCTATTCTGACAAAAGGAACGAAACAGATTAGAAGCTCTAGCTTTACCCTTAGATTTTTTATCCTGGGGCAAAAAAAACTCCCTTCCCCCAGTAATAGTGGAAATAATAGAATACAACTGAGAACCAAACAAATTATTACCCTGGAATGATAGAGATAGTAACATAGATTTAGATACCATGTCAGCATTCCATGACTTGAGCCATAAAGCTTTTCTAGCTAAAATAGCCAAAGACATATTTTTAACATCAATCTTAATGATATCAAAAATAGCATCACAGAGAAAATTATTAGCATATTGAAGCAAACTAACAATGCTAGACAAATCAGAATCTTTTTCCCGTTGTGCTAAGCTATCCAACCGAAAAGTTGAAGCAGCTGCAACATCAGCCATAGAAATGGCAGGCCTGAGAATATAGCCAGAATGTAAATACACTTTCCTAAGATAAGATTCAATTTCCTATCTAAAGGATCCTTATAGGAAGTACTATCTTCCATAGGAATAGTAGTACGCTTGGCAAGAGTAGAAATAGCCCAATTAACCTTAGGGACTTTTTCCCAAAATTCTAAATTAGCCACTGGCAAAGGGTACAACCTTTTAAACCTAGAAGGAGGAACAAAAAAAGTACCAGGCTTAGATCATTACTTGGCAATCGCATCAGAAATAGCATCAGGAACAGGAAAAACCTCAGGAGTAATCACAGGTGGTTTATAAACAGAATTTAAATGTTAACTGGATTTGTTATCAAGAGGACCATACTCCTCAATATCCAAAGTAATCAATACTTCTTTCAACAAAGAACGAATATACCCAATCTTAAAAAGATAAGTTTATTTATCAATGTCAATGTCTGAAGCAGGATCTTCTGAGTCAGAGATATCCTCATCAGAAGTGGATATATCAGTATGTTGTCGGTCATTACAAAATTCATCAGTATCATGAGAAGTTTTAAAAGACCTTTTACGTTTATTAGAAGGCAGAATAGCAGACATAGCCTTCTGTATCGCATCAGCAATATAATTTTTCATATCAACAGGGATATCATGTACATTAGATGTTGAAGGAAAAACAGATAGATACTGTACTAAGCTTATCATGACAATGGTTACATACTACAGCCGGAGATATAATCTCAGCTATCTTACAACGGATACACTTAGCTTTGGTAGAACTGTGTTCAGGCAGCAGGGTTCCTACAGCAGCTTCTGAGAAAGGATCAGATTGTGACATCTTGTAAAATGTAAAAGAAAAAAAATAACATTTAACAACAAAAACAAAATGTATGCTTACCGGATAAATTTATTTCTCTTGTGGTGTATCCAGTCCACGGGTTCATCCCTTACTTGTGGGATATTCTCCTTCCCAACAGGAAGCTGCAAGAGGACACCCACAGCTGTCTATATAGCTCCTCCCCTAACTGCCACCTCCAGTCATTCGACCGAAGACAAGCAAGAAAAAAGGAGAAACTATAGGGTGCAGTGGTGACTGTAGTTTAAAAATAAAAAATGCCTGCCTTAAAATGACAGGGCGGGCCGTGGACTGGATAAACCAAAAGAGAAATAAATTTATCAGGTAAGCATAAATTTTGTTTTCTCTTGTAAAGGTGTATCCAGTCCACGGGTTCATCCATTACTTGTGGGATACCAATACCAAAGCTTTAGGACACGGATGAAGGGAGGGACAAGGCAGGAACTTAAACGGAGGGCACCACTGCCTGTAAGACCTTTCTCCCAAAAATAGCCTCCGAAGAAGCAAAAGTATCGAATTTGTAGAATTTAGAAAAAGTATGAAGCGAAGACCAAGTTGCCGCCTTACAAATCTGTTCAACAGAAGCCTCATTTTTAAAAGCCCATGTGGAAGCCACCGCTCTAGTGGAATGAGCTGTAATTCTTTCAGGAGGCTGCTGGCCAGCAGTCTCATAAGCTAAGTGGATTATGCTTCTCAGCCAAAAAGAAAGAGAAGTTGCCGAAGCCTTTTGGCCTCTCCTCTGTCCAGAGTAGACAACAAACAAAGCAGATGTTTGACGAAAATCCTTCGTAGCTTGTAAATAAACCTTTAAAGCACGAACCACATCAAGATTATGTAAAAGATGTTCCTTCTTTGAAGGAGGATTAGGACATAATGAAGGAACAACAATCTCCTGATTGATATTCTTATTAGATACTACCATAGGAAGAAACCCAGGTTTGGTACGCAAAACTATCTTATCTGCATGGAAAATCAGATAAGAGGAATCACACTGTAAAGCAGATAACTCCGAAACTCTTCGAGCCGAGGAGATAGCTACTAAAAACAGAACTTTCCAAGATAAAAGTTTAATATCTATGGAATGCAAAGGTTCAAACGGAACCCCTTGAAGAACTTTAAGAACTAAATTTAAACTCCATGGCGGAGCAACAGGTTTAAACACAGGCTTGATTCTAACTAAAGCCTGAAAAAACGCCTGAACGTCTGGAACCTCAGCCAGACGTTTGTGCAAAAGAATAGACAGAGCAGAAATCTGTCCCTTTAAGTAACTAGCAGACAGTCCTTTCTCCAATCCCTCTTGGAGAAAGGATAAGATTCTAGGAATCCTGACTTTACTCCATGAGTAACCCTTGGATTCACACCAATGAAGATATTTACACCAGGTGACAGGCTTTTGAGCCTGAATTAAGGCATCAATCACTGACTCGGAAAAACCACGCTTTGATAAAATCAAGCGTTCAATCTCCAAGCAGTCAGACGCAGAGAAATTAGATTTGGATGTTTGAAAGGACCTTGAAGTAGAAGATGTCCACCAGATCTGCATACCAAGTCCAGCGTGGCCACGCAGGAGCTATCAAAATCACTGAAGCTCTCTCCTGCTTGATCTTGGCAATCAGCCGAGAGAGCAGAGGAAACGGTGGAAACACATAAGCCAGGCTGAAGGACCAGGGCGCTGCTAGAGCATCTATCAGCGCTGTCTTGGGGTCCCTGGACCTGGACCCGTAACAAGGAAGCTTGGCGTTCTGACGAGACGCCATGAGATCCAGTTCTGGTTTGCCCCATAGTTGAATCAACTGGGCAAATACCTCCGGATGGAGCTCCCACTCCCCCGGATGAAATGTCTGCAGACTTAAAAAATCCGCCTCCCAGTTCTCTACTCCTGAGATATGGATAGCTGAAAGATGGCAAGAGTGAACCTCTGCCCATAAAATTATCTTTGAAACCTCCAACATTGCCAGGGGGCTTCTTGTTCACCCCTGATGGTTGATATAGGCCAGTGTCGTGATATTGTCCTACTGAAATCTGATGAACCTGTCCTCCGCTGAGGCCAAGCCTGAAGAGCATTGAATATCGCTCTTAGTTCCAGAATGTTTATCGGAAGGAGGGCTTCCTCCTGAGACCACGAGCCCTGAGCCTTTAGGGAGTTCCAGACTGTGCCCCAGCCCAGAAGGCTGGCATCTGTCGTCACTATAGGCCATTCATTCCCCTGGACAGATGGACCCGAGATAGCCACCAGAGAAGAGAATCCCTGGTATCCTGATCCAGATTTAGCAGTGGGGACAAATCTGTGTAATCCCCATTCCACTGACTGAGCATGCAAAGTTGCAGCGGTCTGAGATGTAGGCGGGCAAACTGAACTATGTCCATTGCCACTACCATTAAGCCGATTACTTCCATACACTGAGCCACTGACGGCTGAGAAGTGGAATAAAGAGCACGGCAGGAAGTTAGAAGCTTTGACAACCTGACTTCTGTCAGAAATATCTTCATTTCTACTGAATCTATCAGAGTTCCTAGGAAGGAAACTCTTGTGAGAGGGGAGAGAGAACTCTTTTCTTCGTTCACTTTCCACCCGTGAGACCTCAGGAATGCCAGAACAATGTCCGTATGGGACTTGGCGATTTGAAAAGTCGACACCTGTATCAGAATGTTGTCTAGGTAAGGAGCCACCGCTATGCCTCGTGGCCTTAGAACTGCCAGTAGGCACCCTAGAACCTTCGTAAAGATTCTTGGTGCCGTGGCTAACCCGAAGGGAAGAGCCACAAACTGGTAATGCCTGTCTAGGAAGGCAAACCTGAGAAACCGATGATGATCTCTGTGTATCGGAATGTGGAGATAAGCATCCTTTAGATCCACGGTAGTCATATATTGACCCTCCTGGATCATAGGTAGGATGGTTCGAATAGTCTCCATCTTGAAGGATGGGACCCTGAGAAATTTGTTTAGGATCTTGAGATCCAAGATTGGTCTGAAAGTTCCCTCTTTTTTGGGAACTATGAACAGATTTGAATAGAATCCCTGCCCCTGTTCCTCCCTTGCAACTGGGTGGATCACTCCCATGACCAGAAGGTCTTGAACACAACGTAAGAATGCCTCTCACTTTATCTGGTTTGCAGATAATTGTGAGAGATGAAATCTCACCTTTGGAGACGAGGCTTTGAAATCCAGAAGATATCCCTGGGAAACAATCTCCAGAGCCCAGGGATCCTGGACGTCTCTTGCCCAAGCCTGGGCGAAGAGAGAAAGTCTGCCCCCAACTAGATCCGGTCCCGGATCGGGGGCTACTCCTTCATGCTGTCTTAGAGGCAGCAGCAGGTTTTTTGGCCTGCTTTCCCTTGTTCCAAGCCTGATGATTAGGTCTCCAGACTGGCTTGGACTGGGCAAAATTTCCTTCTTGTTTCGCAGCAGAGGAAGTTGAAGCTGCGCCACTCTTGAAGTTTCGAAAGGAACGAAAATTGGTTTGTTTGGTCCTTGATTTGTTGGACCTATCCTGGGGAAGGGCGTGGCCTTTTCCTCCAGTAATATCAGAAATGAGCTCCTTCAATCCAGGCCCGAATAGCGTCTGCCCTTTGAAGGGGATGTTAAGAAGCTTAGACTTTGAAGTAACGTCAGCTGACCTACGCGCCTGAATGGCAAACCTGAATTCTTAGCCGTTAGCTTTGTTAAATGAAAAACGGCATCAGAAATAAATGAATTGGCTAACTTAAGAGTTTTAAGCCTGTCTAGGATATCATCCAACGGGGTCTCCACCTGTAGAGCTTCTTCAAGAGACTCGAACCAGAAAGCCGCTGCAGCAGTAACTGGGGCAATGCATGCAAGAGGCTGGAGAATAAAACCTTGTGGTATAAAGATTTTCTTAAGGAAACCCTCTAGTTTTTTATCCATTGGATCTAGGAAAGCACAACTGTCCTCGACGGGAATAGTTGTACGTTTAGCTAGGGTAGACTGTTCCCTCCACCTTAGGGACCGTCTGCCACGAGTCCTGTGTAGCGGCATCTATGGGAAACATCGTTTTAATGGCAGGAGGGGGAGAGAACGGTACACCTGGTCTATCCTATTCCTTCGTAATAATTTCTGAAAACCTCTTAGGGATTGGAAAAACATCAGTGTAAATAGGCACAGCAAAGTATTTGTCCATTTTACACAACTTCTCTGGGACTACAATGGTGTCACAGTCATCCAGAGTCGCTAAAACCTCCCTGAGCAACACACGGAGGTGTTCAAGCTTAAATTTAAATGCTGTCATTTCAGAGTCAGACTGAAATAACGCCTTCCCTGAATAAGAAATGTCACCCACAGATAGAAGCTCTCCTGCTTCGGCTTCTGTACATTGTGAGGGTATATCAGACATAGCTACTAAAGCGTCAGAGCTCTGTATTTATTCTAGCCCCAGAGCTGTCTCGCTTTCCTTGTAACCCTGGCAGTTTGGACAATACCTCTGTGAGAGTATGATTCATAACTGCCGCCATGTCCTGTAAAGTAAACGCAGTGGACGTGCCAGATGTACTTGGCGTCACTTGAGCGGGAGTTATAGGTTCTGACACATGGGGAGAGTTAGATGGCATAATCTCCCTTTTGTCAGTCTGAGAAACCTCTGGTGATAACTTATAGAAAGGTCAATGCATTTGGTACACATTCTAATAGGGGGTTCCACAATGGCTTCTAAACATAATGAACAAGGAGTTTCTTCTATGTCAGACATGTTTAACAGACTAGTAATGAGACCAGCAAGCTCGGAAAATACTTTAATAAATGTGAAAAGCAATTAAACAAAAACGGTACTGTACCTTTAAGAGAAAAAAAAACTACAATATAAACTGCAAATCAGTGTTAAAAAGCAGTAAACTCTACAAAATGTTTACAGTGTGTACAAGAGACTAAAGAAGCATTGCACCCACTTGCAAATGGATGATTAACCCCTTAGGCCCAAAAACGGATTAGAAAAACGGTTACACTGTTAAAAAACAGTCAAACACACTGCCATAGCTCTACTGTGGCTCCTACCTTCCCTTAAACACGATTTTTGCAGGAAAGAACCCCTCTATAGTGGTCCTAGATGCCAGAGGACTCCTTTAGAGAATCTGGATGTCTCAGTCTGTATAACAACTGCGCATAAAGTGCGCGAAAATAGGCCCCTCCCACCATGCACTCGGTCAGAGGGCCATAAAAAACTACTCCTAGGAGTAAAATAACAGCCATGTGGAAAACTAGGCCCCAAAAACATAATTTATGCTTACCTGATAAATTTATTTCTCTTGTAGTGTATCCAGTCCACGGATCATCCATTACTTGTGGGATATATTCCCTTCCCAACAGGAAGTTGCAAGAGGATCACCCACAGCAGAGCTGCTATATAGCTCCTCCCCTCACATGTCATATCCAGTCATTCGACCGAAACAAAACAAGAAAGGAGAAACCATAGGGTGCAGTGGTGACTGGAGTTTTAATTAAAATTTAGATCTGCCTTGAAAAGACAGGGCGGGCCGTGGACTGGATACACTACAAGAGAAATAAATTTATCAGGTAAGCATAAATTATGTTTTCTCTTGTTAAGTGTATCCAGTCCACAGATCATCCATTACTTGTGGGATACCAATACCAAAGCTAAAGTACACGGATGATGGGAGGGACAAGGCAGGAACTTAAACTGAAGGAACCACTGCCTGTAGAACCTTTCTCCCAAAAACAGCCTCCGAAGAAGCAAAAGTGTCAAATTTGTAAAATTTTGAAAAGGTGTGAAGCGAAGACCAAGTCGCAGCCTTGCAAATCTGTTCAACAGAGGCCTCATTCTTAAAGGCCCAGGTGGAAGCCACAGCTCTAGTAGAATGAGCTGTAATTCTTTCAGGGGGCTGCTGTCCAGCAGTCTCATAGGCTAAGCGTATTATGCTACGAAGCCAAAAGGAGAGAGAGGTTGCCGAAGCTTTTTGACCTCTCCTCTGTCCAGAGTAAACGACAAACAGGGAAGAAGTTTGACGAAAATCTTTAGTTGCCTATAAATAGAACTTCAGGTCACGGACTACGTCCAGATTATGCAAAAGACGTTCCTTCTTTGAAGAAGGATTAGGGCACAATGATGGGACAACAATCTCTTGATTGATATTCCTGTTAGAAACTACCTTAGGTAAAAACCCAGGATTAGTATGCAGAACTACCTTGTCTGAATGGAAAATCAGATAAGGAGAATCACAATGTAAGGCAGATAACTCAGAGACTCTTCGAGCTGAGGAAATAGCCATCAAAAACAGAACTTTCCAAGATAAAAGCTTAATATCAATGGAATGAAGGGGTTCAAACGGAACACCTTGAAGAACTTTAAGAACCAAGTTTAAGCTCCACGGAGGAGCAACAGTTTTAAACACAGGCTTAATCCTGGCCAAAGCCTGACAAAAAGCCTGGACGTCTGGAACTTCTGCCAGACGCTTGTGCAAAAGAATAGACAGAGCAGAAATCTGTCCCTTTAACGAACTAGCAGATAAGCCCTTTTCCAAACCCTCTTGTAGAAAGGACAATATCCTGGGAATCCTAACCTTACTTCTTGAGTAACTCTTGGATTCGCACCAATATAAGTATTTACGCCATATCTTATGGTAGATTTTTCTGGTAACAGGCTTCCGTGCCTGTATTAAGGTATCAATAACTGACTCTGAGAAGCCACGCTTTGATAGGATCGAGCGTTCAATCTCCATGCAGTCAGCTTCAGAGAAATTAGATTTGGATGGTTGAAAGGACCTTGTATTAGAAGGTCCTGTCTCAGGGGCAGAGACCATGGTGGACAGGACGACATGTCCACTAGGTCTGCATACCAGGTTCTGCGTGGCCACGCAGGCGCTATCAGAATCACCGATGCTCTCTCCTGTTTGATCTTGGCAATCAGTCGAGGCAGGAGCGGAAACGGTGGAAACACATAAGCCATGTTGAAAACCCAAGGGGCTGCTAGGGCATCTATCAGCACCGCTCCCGGGTCTCTGGACCTGGATCCATAAAGAGGAAGCTTGGCGTTCTGGCGAGACGCCATGAGATCCAGTTCTGGTTTGCCCCAACGATGAATCAGTTGAGCGAACACCTCCGGATGAAGTTCCCACTCCCCCGGATGAAAAGTCTGGCGCCTTAGAAAGTCCGCCTCCCAGTTCTCCACGCCTGGGATGTGGATCGCTGACAGGTGGCAAGAGTGAGACTCTGCCCAGCGAAATATCTTTGAGACTTCTAACATCGCTAGGGAACTCCTGGTTCCCCCTTGATGGTTGATGTAAGCCACAGTCGTGATGTTGTCCGACTGAAATCTGATGAACCTCAGTGTTGCTAACTGAGGCCAAGCTAGAAGAGCATTGAATATTGCTCTTAACTCCAGAATATTTATTGGGAGGAGTTTCTCCTCCTGAGTCCACGATCCCCGAGCCTTCAGGGAGTTCCAGACTGCGCCCCAACCTAGAAGGCTGGCATCTGTTGTTACAATCGTCCAATCTGGCCTGCGAAAGGTCATGCCCTTGGACAGATGGACCCGAGAAAACCACCAGAGAAGAGAATCTCTGGTCTCTCTATCCAGATTTAGTAGAGGGGACAAATCTGAGTAATCCCCATTCCACTGACTTAGCATGCATAATTGCAGCGGTCTGAGATGCAGGCGTGCAAATGGCACTATGTCTATTGCCGCTACCGTTAAGCCGATTACTTCCATGCACTGAGCCACTGACGGGCGTTGAATGGAATGAAGGACACGGCAAGCATTTAGAAGTTTTGATAACCTGGACTCCGTCAGGTAAATTTTCATCTCTACAGAATCTATAAGAGTCCCTAGGAAGGAGACTCTTGTGAGTGGTGATAGAGAACTCTTTTCCACGTTCACTTTCCACCCATGCGACCTCAGAAATGCCAGAACTATCTCTGTATGAGACTTGGCAATTTGAAAGCTTGACGCCTGTATCAGGATGTCGTCTAGATACGGGGCCACCGCTATGCCTCGCGGTCTTAGAACCGCCAGAAGTGAGCCCAGAACCTTTGTAAAGATTCTCGGGGCCGTAGCTAACCCGAAGGGAAGAGCCACAAACTGGTAATGCCTGTCTAGAAAGGCAAATCTTAGGTACCGATAATGATCTTTGTGAATCGGTATGTGAAGGTAGGCATCCTTTAAGTCCACTGTGGTCATGTACTGACCCTCTTGGATCATGGGTAGGATGGTTCGAATAGTTTCCATTTTGAATGATGGAACTCTTAGGAATTTGTTTAAGATCTTTAGGTCCAAGATTGGTCTGAAGGTTCCCTCTTTCTTGGGAACCACAAACAGATTTGAGTAAAATCCCTGCCCTTGTTCCGTCCGCGGAACAGGGTGGATCACCCCCATTACTAGGAGGTCTTGTACACAGCGTAGGAATGCCTCTTTCTTTAACTGGTTTTCTGATAACCTTGATAGATGGAATCTCCCTCGAGGAGGAGAAGCCTTGAAGTCCAGAAGATATCCCTGAGATATGATCTCCAACACCCAGGGATCCTGGACATCTCTTGCCCACGCCTGGGCGAAGAGAGAAAGTCTGCCCCCCACTAGATCCGTTTCCGGATAGGGGGCCGTTCCTTCATGCTGTCTTAGGGGCAGTAGTAGGTTTTCTGGCCTGCTTGCCCTTGTTCCAGGACTGGTTAGTTTTCCAGGCCTGTCTGTAACGAGCAACAGTTCCTTCCTGTTTTGGAGCGGAGGAAGTTGATGCTGCTCCTGCCTTGAAATTTCGAAAGGCACGAAAATTAGACTGTTTGGCCTTTGATTTGGCCCTGTCCTGAGGAAGGGTATGACCCTTACCTCCAGTAATGTCAGCAATAATTTCTTTCAAGCCGGGCCCGAATAAGGTCTGCCCCTTGAAAGGAATATTAAGTAATTTAGATTTAGAAGTCAAGTCAGCTGACCAGGATTTAAGCCATAGCGCTCTCCGCGCCTGGATGGAGAATCCGGAGTTCTTAGCCGTTAGTTTAGTTAAATGTACAATGGCATCAGAAACAAATGCATTAGCTAGCTTAAGTGCTTTAAGCTTGTCCATAATTTCATCCAATGGAGCTGTGTGAATGGCCTCTTCCAGAGACTCAAACCAGAATGCCGCAGCAGCAGTGACAGGCGCAATGCATGCAAGGGGCTGCAAGATAAAACCTTGTTGAACAAACATTTTCTTAAGGTAACCTTCTAATTTTGTATCCATTGGATCCGAAAAAGCACAACTATCCTCCACCGGGATAGTGGTACGCTTAGCTAAAGTAGAAACTGCTCCCTCCACCTTAGGGACCGTCTGCCATAAGTCCCGAGTAGTGGCGTCTATTGGAAACATTTTCCTAAATATAGGAGGTTGGGAAAAGGGCACACCGGGTCTATCCCACTCCTTGCTAATAATTTCTGTAAGCCTTTTAGGTATAGGAAAAACGTCAGTACACACCGGCACCGCATAGTATCTATCCAGCCTACACAATTTCTCTGGAATTGCAACTGTGTTACAGTCATTTAGAGCAGCTAAAACCTCTCCTAGCAATACACGGAGGTTCTCAAGCTTAAATTTAAAATGAGAGATCTCTGAATCCGGTTTCCCTGGATCAGATCCGTCACCCACAGAATGAAGCTCTCCGTCCTCATGTTCTGCAAACTGTGACGCAGTATCGGACATGACTCTCACAGCACCAGCGCGCTCTGTCCTAATCCCAGAGCTATCGCGCTTGCCTCTTAATTCTGGCAACCTAGATAATACTTCTGTCAGAGTATTATTCATGATTGTAGCCATGTCCTGTAAAGTGATTGCTATGGGCGTGTCTGATGCACTTGACGCCATATTAGCATGCGCCTCCTGAGCGGGAGGCGAAGGTACTGACACGTGAAGAGAGTTAGTCGGCATAACTTCCCCCTCGTTTTCTGGTGATAATTCTTTTACAGATAAAGATTGACCTTTATTATTTAAAGTGAAATCAATACATTTAGTACACATATTTCTATGGGGCTCCACACTGGCCTTCAAACATAATGAACAAACAGATTCATCTGTGTCAGACATGTTTAAACAGACTAGCAATGAGACTAGCAAGCTTGGAAAACACTTTAAAATAAGTTTACAAGCAATATAAAAAACGCTACTGCGCCTTTAAGAAGCACAAAACCTGTCTCAAGTTGAAATAACAATGAACCCAATCAGTTATAGCAACCAAATTTTCACAGTAAATGTATTAAGCTAGCAGAGCATTGCACCCACTTGCAAATGGATGATTAACCCCTTAATACCCAAAACGGATAATCAATAGAGAAAAAAACGTTTTTAACACAGTCAAACACACTGTCACAGGTCTGCTGTAACTGATTACCTCCCTCAAAATGACTTTTGAAGTCCCTTGAGCTCTCTAGAGACATCCTGGATCATGCAGGAAGAAGCAGGAAGACTGAGTCTGAATTTTTACTGCGCAAAAAAACGCTAAAATAGGCCCCTCCCACTCTTATTACAACAGTGGGAAGCCTCAGTTAACTGTTTCTATGCAGAAAATAAGTCAGCCATGTGGAAAAAATGATGCCCCAATAAGTTTTATCACCAATGTACCTAAAAAAAAACCGATTAAACATGCCAGCAAACGTTTTAAACATCCTTTTTTAAAGAGTATGTATCTCTTATTGATAAGCCTGATATCAGTCGCTTCTACTGCATTTAAGGCTTTACTACATTACTTCAGTATTAGCAGCATTTTCTTAGTCAAATTCCATTCCTTCGAAAATTATTTTACTGCACATACATTAATAAGCCTGATACCAGTCACTTTTACTGCATTTAAGGCTTTACTTACATTACTTCGGTATCAGCAGTATTTTCTTAGTCAATTCCATTCCTTAGAAAAATAATTTACTGCACATACCTTAGTTGCAGGAGACCCCGCACGCCATTCCCTTTCTGAAGTTACCCCACTCCTCAGAATGTGCGAGAACAGCCAGTGGATCTTAGTTACTTCTGCTAAGATCATAGAAAACGCAGGCAGATTCTTCTTCCAAATACTGCCTGAGAAAAAACAGCACACTCCGGTGCCATTTAAAAATAACAAACTTTTGATTGAAGAATTAAGTATAAAACACCACACTCCTCTCACGACTTCCATCTATGTTGAGGGTTGCAAGAGAATGACTGGATATGACATGTGAGGGGAGGAGCTATATAGCAGCTCTGCTGTGGGTGATCCTCTTGCAACTTCCTGTTGGGAAGGGAATATATCCCACAAGTAATAGATGATCCGTGGACTGGATACACTTAACAAGAGAAATAAAGATTTATCACCCTCAGAGAAAAAACTTTTTTTCTGTTAAGTAATGCAAACGTTTTAACACTAAGTATTATGAGGGTTAACATGAAAATTACCCTTATCTTGTAAGCATGATCCCAGTCGCTGTTAAATCACTGTATCAGGCTTACCTCAAATATATCAGGCACTGTCAGCATTTTCTAGACCTTATCTCTCTAGAAAAAAATATACTGAACATACCTCAAAGCAGGTGATTTGCCAACCGTCCCCACAACTGAAGTTTTCTTTCCATACTCTTCAGTTATGTGTGAGAACAGGAATGGACCTTAGTTACAAACCGCTAAGATCATCAACCTCCAGGCAGATTCTTCTTCCAATTTCTGCCTGAGAGTGAAACAGTACAATACCGGTACCGTTTAAAAAATAAACTTTTGATTGAAGGTAAAACTACACTAAGTCACCAAATATCTCTTGATACTTCCTTTCTTGTCGAGAGCTTGCAAGAGAATGACTGGGGGTGGCAGTTAGGGGAGGAGCAATATAGACAGCTCTGCTGTGAGTGTCCTCTTGCAACTTCCTGTTGGGAAGGAGAATATCCCACAAGTAATGGATGAACCCGTGGACTGGATACACCTTTACAAGAGAAAAACACAAAGCAATCATGTATACATCCCCCCCTGTTCAATAATCACCTTCTGGAGATATTAACCCTTGATTCTTTACAGATAAAAGGAGTCACAGTGTGACCCTGTCTTCTTGCGTTATCATTACAGGTATAAAAAATGAAACAATCTTACCAGAATCTACGCCATGGAACAGGAAAACAGCCTCTCAAGATTGACAGTGTTGTAGCATCGCTCCTGACATGGACTTGAGTGATAGAAAGCAGGCAGTGAAACTCGTCAACCCTGATTGCTTAAGGAGCTGTTAATACAAGTCTGGATGGTTTCACAGATAGACTCTCCATGCATCTCCAGACCCTAACACTCGTCAATGCTCTCACTGAGAGGCTGACAAGACCACTTAAAACTCCAGTCCCATTCCGAAGAGTACTACCCTCAATAAGAGACTACTCAGAATCTTCTTACACTTGGGTTCTGTATTTCCCACAAGTAATGAATGAAGCCTTGAACTCTCCTCATATTAAGACGGAAAAGGAACCTTTAGATAGGTCTGGCCTTAGAGGAAGAGGCCATGGCGGGCATTTGGACCAGGTCCACATACCAAATCCTGTGGGGACCAATGGCTGTTCCAATTTTATTTTGGAAATCCCTCTGGAGAGTAGGATCAGAGGGGGAAATATATAAGCAGGCTGGAAAGACCAAGGAACTGCTAGAGCATAAAATCACTGGGAAGTGCTAGAGCAGGGATCCCTGGGAAGTTTGTTGTTCAAACAAGAGGCCCTCAGATCTATTTCTGGTAGGCCCCACAAATCCAAAATTAGAAAGAACACATTCCTGGTGAAGAGACCATTTCCCTGGATGTAGAAACTGACGACTGAGAAAGTCTGCCTCCCAGTTGTCCACTCCTGGGAGGTGAATCGCAGAAATTAGACAAAAAAATTGTTTCTGACCAAGAGAGGATTTGCGATACTTCTGTCATAGCCAGCGAACTCTGAGTTCCCCCTTGATGATTGACAAATGCTACTGTTGTAATATTGTCTGTCTGAAATCGGAAATAAGGCTCCTTTTTCAATAGGGACCAAGGGGTAGATTTAACAAATGCCGGGCTGTAGCGAATCATGTTCGTCCAACATCGATAATTGCTGCCAGCATTTAACATTGCACAAGTATGTATGTGTATATATACATATATACACACACATATACATATATATTTAACATAAAAAGTGCCCCAAACATATCTATGAGTGTCAATATTTAAAAAAAAAAAAAAAAAAATGTAAAACATACTTACCTAAAGACACTTGTGCACTATCAATCAAGTAGCAGACAGCCAAACCAGTACTGAAACATATCAGCAGAGGAAATGGAAAAGTTGAATAACATTGATCTGTAAAGGGAGGCAGAAGACTAATCCCTGCAACCGAATTTACAGAAAGCCCATGAAGGAATTTACAATAGGCAAAACCATTGTATAATTAGCCAAAACTCCAAATGCATCCTTCTGACAAGCACTGTACTGAGGGGAAACTGGGCTTCAATATGCTCTGAAAACTCCTTTCACAGAAGAAAGCAAGCACATCATCATGCTCCACCACCTCCAACAAAGGTAAAGTAAAAAACTGAGGTGTGTATGTGTGAGGTGAGAGGAGATTTATAGGATTTTGGGAAACTTTGCCTCCTCCTGGCATGAAGTTATATCACATATGTAACGAATCGTGGACTCTTGCCACCTTAATGAAAGAAAAAATTTGCAGACAAAAATCTGCTGATTTGAAATTCAGAGTAAGTGTTACTACAGTGTCTTTATTATGCACACATTAATTATGCATTCTACTGAATTTAAATGGCAAATGAAGTGTGCAACAGCAATCATAATATTTTAATTACCAATCTAAATTACCTACAAGCTAAAACAAATATGATATTCTCAGTTATGCAATGCAGCATCATGTGAACAAACCTGATATGTGGATGAAGGTGTTTTTTCAAGGTTGCATCATCAAGTTCCTTTCCTGTGAGCAGACTTGATGACAGATTTCTTGTTTTCCACTCACACTCCAGCTGATTCAACTGAAAACAGAATATAAAGAATTATCAAAATGTCTCAACATGCTAAGAAACATTTTATAGAACTGCAGTCCAATCTACGGCTAACAGTACAACACAGTAATCCAGTTCCCTTAACTGTATAAAGTTTGTGTCTGACCAAAAGTGATATTCTGCAGCACGTTGACTGAGCATACATAGCATGTAAGCTTATTTATTTAAAGCCAGTAGCTGCAAGTTACAGTGAATTATTTGCCTGTAAACCACAAATATTGGTCTATGTTCTCAGTTGCAAAACCCAATACAGCTAACATCTTAAAGCAGGGATGGGAAACCTTGGCCCCTCATATGTTTCATAACTACAATTCCCATGATGCTTAACTAGACTTCAGAGTGCCTAAGCATCATGGGTAATTTAGTTCTGAAACATCAGGAGTGCCAAGGTTCACCAACGCTGCCATAAAGGGATATGAAAAAATATTCTCTTTCTTTCTTTCTTTCTTTCTTTCATGATTCGGATAGAACATGCATTTTTAAGCAACTTTCTATTTTACTCCTATTATCAATTTATTCTTATTTGAATAGCAGAAATGTAAGCTTAGGAGCCGGCACATTTTTGGTTCAGAACCCTGGGTAGAGCTTGCTGATTAACGGCTACATTTAAAAAGTTATTTAAAATTGTAATCTGAATCATGAAAGCAAATTTTTGGGTTTCATGTCCCTTTAACACCAATGATTTTCCAATATTGAAAAACTACTAAAGTCAAAACGTCACGATTTAGAGCATGCAGTTTAAAAAAACGAAGGAAAAAAAAAATAAGTTTCCATTTTACCTTCATTATTAAAATGTGCACAATAGTTTTATAAGAACATTTTGCGGCAACAACTCCTAGTGAGCATGTGCAAAAGAGAATAGTATATACATATATGTGTTTTGTGATTGGCTGATGGGCAAATGTTTCCAATTCTTTGTGTGTAAAAGAATTTAAGCATTTATCTGTAAGAGGATACTAGATTTAGCTGAGACCCTAAATGTATTTAGCAGGGTTAAAATAAAGGTTTTTTTTTTATATAGTTCCACCATAATTTAACATTTATGGCCTTTAAACCATTCATCACAAGAAAATGTGATTGTTTTATATGGATAATTTTCTCTGTGTGCTAATTTAGTAATTTAGAGGAATTTTATGCAAAAATATTGTTGGGCTGCTGTAAGGGACTCCCCTACATAGTTCAGAGAAGCAAATTGCTTTCTATATGAAAACTACTATCTATACAGGCTCTTCTGTTAACATCTATTAATTACTGCATTAGTTAATTATATATTAAGGTATCCTACTAAATTTGTGTGAAAGTTGGAAAGCTGACAAGTGTTTAAATTCTACTATAACATGTGTGGAACTATGTGGACATGTTAGGCACTATTTTAAAGGGACAGTCAACTCAAAAACAGAATTTATGCTTACCTGATAAATTACTTTCTCCAACGGTGTGTCCGGTCCACGGCGTCATCCATAACTTGTGGGAATATTCTCCTCCCCAACAGGAAATGGCAAAGAGCACAGCGAAAGCTGTCCATATAGTCCCTCCCAGGCTCCACCCCCCCAGTCATTCGACCGACGGATAGGAGAAAAAAAGGAGAAACTATAGGGTGCCGTGGTGACTGTAGTGTATAAAGAAAGACATTTTTCAAACCTGATTAAAAAACCAGGGCGGGCCGTGGACCGGACACACCGTTGGAGAAAGTAATTTATCAGGTAAGCATAAATTCTGTTTTCTCCAACATTGGTGTGTCCGGTCCACGGCGTCATCCATAACTTGTGGGAACCAATACCAAAGCTTTAGGACACGGATGAAGGGAGGGAGCAAATCAGGTTACCTAAACAGAAGGCACCACGGCTTGCAAAACCTTTCTCCCAAAAATAGCCTCCGAAGAAGCATAAGTATCAAATTTGTAGAATTTGTCAAAAGTGTGCAGAGAAGACCAAGTCGCTGCCTTACATATCTGATCAACAGAAGCATCGTTCTTGAAGGCCCATGTGGAAGCCACAGCCCTAGTAGAGTGAGCTGTGATTCGTTCAGGAGGCTGCCGTCCGGCAGTCTCGTAAGCCAATCGGATGATGCTTTTCAGCCAGAAGGAAAGAAAGGTAGCAGTAGCCTTTTGACCTCTCCTCTTGCCAGAATAAACGACAAACAGAGAAGAAGTTTGCCTGAAATCCTTTGTTGCTTCTAAATAGAACTTTAAAGCACGGACTACATCTAAATTGTGTAACAAACGTTCCTTCTTTGAAACTGGATTCGGACACAAAGAAGGAACAACTATTTCCTGGTTAATATTCTTGTTGGAAACAACTTTTGGAAGAAAACCAGGCTTGGTACGCAAAACAACTTTATCTGAATGGAACACCAGATAGGGTGGGTCACACTGCAAAGCAGATAATTCAGAAACTCTTCTAGCAGAAGAAATAGCAACCAAAAACAGAACTTTCCAAGATAATAACTTGATATCTATGGAATGTAAGGGTTCAAACGGAACCTCTTGAAGAACTGAAAGAACTAAATTTAGACTCCAGGGAGGAGTCAAAGGCCTGTAAACAGGCTTGATCCTGACCAAAGCCTGTACAAAACCTTGAACATCTGGCACAGCTGCCAGTCGTTTGTGTAACAAGACAGATAGAGCAGAAATCTGTCCTTTTAGAGAACTCGCTGACAATCCCTTATCCAAACCTTTTTGGAGAAAGGAGAGGATCCTGGGAATTTTAATCTTACTCCATGAGAATACATTGGATTCACACCAACAGATATATCTTTTCCATATTTTATGGTAAATCTTTCTATTCACGGGTTTTCTGGCTTGGACCAAAATATCTATCACTGAATCCGAAAACCCCGCACATGGATAAAATCAAGCATTCAATTTCCAAGCAGTCAGCTGGAGAGAAACTAGATTTGGATGTTCAAATGGACCTTGCACTAGAAGGTCCTGTCTCAAAGGTAGCTTCCATGGTGGAGCCGATGACATATTCACCAGGTCTGCATACCAAGTCCTGCGTGGCCACGCAGGAGCTATCAGAATCACTGAGGCCTTCTCCTGTTTGATCCTGGCTACCAGCCTGGGAAGGAGAGGGAACGGCGGAAACGCATAAGCTAGGTTGAAGGACCAAGGCGCCACTAATGCATCCACTAGTCTCGCCTTGGGATCCCTGGATCTGGACCCGTAGCAAGGAACCTTGAAGTTCTGACGAGATGCCATCAGATCCATGTCTGGAATGCCCCACAATTGAGTCAACTGGGCAAACACCTCCGGGTGAAGTACCCACTCCCCCGGATGGAAAGTCTGACGACTCATATAATCCGCCTCCCAGTTGTCTACTCCTGGGATGTGGATTGCAGATAGGTGGCAGGAGTGATCCTCCGCCCATTTGATGATTTTGGACACCTCTCTCATCGCCAAGGAACTCCTTGTTCCCCCCCTGATGGTTGATGTAAGCAACAGTCGTCATGTTGTCTGACTGGAATCTTATGAATCTGGCCTTCGCTAGTTGAGGCCAAGCCCGGAGAGCATTGAATATCGCACTCAGTTCCAGAATGTTTATCGGGAGAAGAGACTCTTCTCGAGACCATAGACCCTGAGCTTTCAGGGAATCCCAGACCGCGCCCCAGCCTAATAGACTGGCGTCGGTCGTGACGATGACCCACTCTGGTCTGCGGAAGCTCATTCCCTGGGACAGGTGATCATGGGTCAGCCACCAACGGAGTGAGTCTCTGGTCATCTGATCTACTTGAATCATTGGAGACAAGTCTGTATAGTCCCCATGCCACGTCTTGAGCATGCACAGTTGTAATGGTCTTAGCTGAATTCGAGAAAAAGGAACTATGTCCATTGCTGCAACCATCAATCCTACTACTTCCATGCACTGAGCTATGGAAGGCTGCAGGATAGAGTGAAGAACTTGACAAGCGTTTAGAAGCTTTGACTTTCTGACATCTGTTAGGAAAATCTTGTCGACTGAGACAGGGAACTCTTTTCTACGTTCACCTTCCACCCGTGAGATCTGAGAAAGGCTAGAACAATGTCTGTATGAGCCTTTGCTTTGGAAAGACGACGCTTGGATTAGGATGTCGTCCAGGTAAGGTGCCACTGCAATACCCCTTGGTCTTAGAACCGCTAGAAGGGACCCGAGCACCTTTGTGAAAATCCTTGGAGCAGTGGCTAGCCCAAATGGGAGAGCCACGAACTGGTAATGCTTGTCCAGAAAGGCGAACCTTAGGAACTGATAATGATCTTTGTGGATAGGAATATGTAGATACGCATCCTTTAAATCCACGGTAGTCATAAATTGACCCTCCTGGATTGTAGGTAAAATCGTTCGAATGGTTTCCATTTTGAACGATGGAACTCTGAGAAATTTGTTTAGAATTTTTAAATCCAGAATTGGTCTGAAAGTTCCCTCTTTCTTGGGAACTACAAACAGATTTGAGTAAAAGCCCTGACCTTGTTCCACCGTTGGAACTGGGTGTATCACTCCCATCTTTAACAGGTCTTCTACACAATGTAAGAATGCCTGTCTCTTTATTTGGTTTGAAGATAAGCGAGACATGTGGAACCTTCCCCTTGGGGGTAGTTCCTTGAATTCTAGAAGATAACCCTGAGAGACTATTTCTAGTGCCCAGGGATCCTGAACATCTCTTGCCCAAGCCTGAGCAAAGAGAGAGAGTCTGCCCCCTACTAGATCCGGTCCTGGATCGGGGGCTACCCCTTCATGCTGTCTTGGTAGCAGCAGCATGCTTCTTGGCCTGTTTACCCTTGTTCCAGCCTTGCATCGGTTTCCAAGCTGGTTTAGTCTGGGAAGCGTTACCCTCTTGTCTAGAGGCTGCAGAGTTGGAGGCCAGTCCGTTCCTGAAATTGCGAAAGGAACAAAAATTAGACTTATTCTTAGCCTTGAAAAACCTATCTTGTGGGAGGGCATGGCCCTTACCCCCAGTGATGTCTGAAATAATTTCTTTCAATTCTGGCCCAAAAAGGGTCTTACCTTTGAAAGGGATATTAAGCAATTTTGTCTTGGAAGATACATCCGCCGACCAAGACTTTAGCCAGAGCGCTCTGCGCGCCACAATTGCAAACCCTGAATTTTTCGCCGCTAATCTCGCTAACTGCAGAGCGGCATCTAAAATAAAGGAATTAGCTAACTTAAGTGCGTGAATACTGTCCATGACTTCCTCATACGGAGTCTCCCTACTGAGCAACTTTTCCAGTTCCTCGAACCAGAACCACGCCGCTGTAGTGACAGGAATAATACACGAAATAGGTTGAAGGAGGTAACCTTGCTGTACAAAAATCTTTTTAACCAAACCCTCCAATTTTTTATCCATAGGATCTTTGAAAGCACAATTGTCCTCAATAGGAATGGTCGTGCGTTTGGCTAGTGTAGAAACCGCCCCCTCGACCTTAGGGACTGTTTGCCATAAGTCCTTTCTGGGGTCGACCATAGGGAATAATTTCTTAAATATAGGAGGAGGGACAAAAGGTATGCCTGGCTTCTCCCACTCCTTATTAACTATGTCCGCCACCCATTTGGGTATCGGAAAAGCATCAGGGTGCACCGGGACCTCAAGGAACTTGTCCATCTTGCACAATTTTTCTGGGATGACCAGATTGTCACAATCATCCAGAGTAGATAGAACCTCTTTAAGCAATGCGTGGAGATGCTCTAATTTAAATTTAAATGTCACAACATCAGGTTCTGCCTGCTGAGAAATTCTTCCTGTATCAGAAATTTCCCCATCTGACAAAACCTCCCTCATTGCCACTTCAGATTGGTGTGAGGGTATGACAGAAAAATTATCATCAGCGCCCTCCTGCTCTACAGTGTTTAAAACAGAGCAATCGCGCTTTCTCTGAAATGCTGGCATTTTGGATAAAATATTTGCTATGGAGTTATCCATTACTGCCGTCAATTGTTGCATAGTAACAAGCATTGGCACGCTAGAAGTACTAGGGGTCTCCTGCGTGGGCAAAACTGGTGTAGACACAGAAGGAGATGATGTAGAACTATGTCTACTTCCTTCATCTGAGGAATCATCTTGGGCAACTTTACTATTTGTGACAGTACTGTCCTTACTTTGTTTGGACGCTATGGCACAATTATCACACATATTAGAAGGGGGAGTCACAATGGCTTCCATACATACAGAACATGATCTATCTGAAGGCACAGACATGTTAAACAGGCTTAAACTGGTTAATAAAGCACAAAAACCGTTTTAAAACAAAACCGTTACTGTCTCTTTAAATGTTAAACAGGGCAAACTTTATTACTGAATATGTGAAAAACTATGAAGGAATTATCCAATCTTTACCAAATTTTCACCACAGTGTCTTAAAGCATTCAAAGTATTGCACCCCAAATATCAGGCTGTTAACCCTTAAAATGTGGAAACCGGAGCCGTTTACAATTTTAACCCCCTTACAGTCCCAGCCCCAGCCTTTGCTGCGACTTCACCAATCCCAGGGGGGTATACGATACCAAATGAAGCCTTCTAGGAACCTTTTCAGTGAATTCCAGACCCACACACATGCAGTAGCATGTACTGTTCTCAAAAGTAACTGCGCAGTAATGGCGTGAAAATGAGGCTCTGCCTACTACAGAGAAAGGCCCTTCCTGACTGGGAAGGTGTCTAAACAAGTGCCTGGCGTAAAAAACGTTCCTCAAAGTTATAAAAGTGTGAAATTCAACTTCAAACTGCATGTAATACCTAAATAAAGCAATCGATTTAGCCCATAAAAGTGTCTACCAGTTTATAGCCCATAATAAGCCCTTTATTCTGTTTGAGTCTAAGAAAATGGCTTACCGATCCCCATGAGGGAAAAATGACAGCCTTCCAGCATTACACAGTCTTGTTAGAATAATGGCTAGTCATACCTTAAGCAGAAAAGTCTGCAAACTGTTCCCCCCAACTGAAGTTCTCTCAGCTCAACAGTCCTGTGTGGGAACAGCAATCGATTTTAGTTACTGCTGCTAAAATCATACTCCTCTTATAAACAGAACTCTTCATCTCTTTCTGTTTTAGAGTAAATAGTACATACCAGCACTATTTTAAAATAACAAACTCTTGATAGAAGAATAAAAAACTACAATTAAACACCACATACGCTTCACCATCTCCGTGGAGATGCTACTTGTTAGAGCGGCAAAGAGAATGACTGGGGGAGCCGGAGCCTGGGAGGGACTATATGGATAGCTTTTGCTGTGCTCTTTGCCATTTCCTGTTGGGGAGGAGAATATTCCCACAAGTTATGGATGACGCCGTGGACCGGACACACCAATGTTGGAGAAATTACATTTTCATGATTTATATAGGACCTGCAATTTTAAACAACTTTCCAATTATTTTTTTATCAAATTTACTTGGTTCTCCTCTTAGTATTATTTTTTGAAAGCTAGGTAGGCAAAAAATGGACTTCTAAACTGTTAGACAGTGCTAGTTCATGTGTGTCATAGGTAACATTGTGCTCACTCCCATTGAGTTATTTATGAGTCAGCACTGATTGGCTTAAATGCAAGTCTGTCGAAAGAACTGAGATATAGGGCAGTCTGCAGAAGGCTTAGATACAAGGTAATCAGAGGTAAAAACTGTATTAATAGAACAATGTTTATTATGCAAAACTGGGGAATGGGTAATAAAGGGATTATCTATCCTTTTTAAACAATACACATTTTCAAGCAGACTATCCCTTTAAACTCTTCAATCTATGGTACCAGGCTCTGTTGAAAGACTTCATACAAGTGGTGATTAGGGACACCTGGTGCTGTTGGCAACAGTAAAGAATTATGATTGGTGGTTGAGGGGGTCATGCACTTTTCATTATTGCTTTTGCATAATTTCACTGTAATGTAAATATGAAAATTGCAGCTTTTCATTCGTTTTAGAGAGACTGGTGTGCATTTCTAGAAATGAATGGAACAATGACCTTCAAACATACACACAGTGATTCATGTATCTGTGGCCAAAGAAAAGGAGATACGATAAATACAACTCAAGATGCTTTTCAATGTTTTATGCTCAGATTGCAAAATGATGCAAGTTTTGCTAAATTGCAGATGCTATAAAATATTTGCCTTCTATTCAGATTTATTTTCTAATGTTGTATTCCGTTTCTGGTGCAAACATAAAATATTTTAAAATTTACTAAAATTGATGTATTCTATAGTCTAGTTAGAGAAGAGACTCCGGATACCATTTTAATGATTTGGAAAGAGTTTTCAGACAATTTTATGAATGAATAAGGATTTTTTTTTTATTATTAATAATAATAATAATAATAATGGAATGCATATGAATTTAGAGTGCAAATTGTAAATAAGAATTGTATGTCAATGCTAAGAGGAATTTTAAAATATGCTTTGGATGGAGCAGTAAACTCACCTCTTCTTGTGCATATTTTAGCTTGCATTCTCTCTTTACGGCAGGATCAAAAAGGGTCTGAGGTAGCCAAATATTTAACTGCAGTAAGCCCATATTCACCCATAAAACTCCTCTTTGGGCAGTTTCTGACATCTGTACCATGCCGTCTACATCTTCATAGAATTGTTGTAAACAAGCAAGCCAGAGCTTGAGGGTATCTTCTGGAAGCCGATTCTGACTCATCCACTCTCTCATAACATCCTGAATATAGTGATAGGCAGACAAATCTTTGGTGGGCAGATGATCACAATACTGTAGAAACTCTTCCTGAAGGCTTTTTGGGACAATGTCTTTGAGAGCTACAAATAGATGATATAAGAGAAGGCCTTGAAGCTTGGAATCTGTGCTCCTGGAAAAATAGAAAACGTAAAATGAGGATATTAGAAAAAAAAAAAAAAAAAAAAAAAAAAAGATTGATAGAGACACTGAAGAAAGAAAAAAGAACGATTCACATTACAATCCGAATACTTACGAATTAGACTGATACTGTTTTGGATAATCTGGTAACTACCTTTTCAAAAGTAATTAAGCAAGTTATGATGTTGATATATAAATATATCTATATATATACACATACATACAGTATATATAAAAAAAGTCTCCACACCCCTGTTAAAATGTCATGTTTCTGTGATTTCAGAACTTTTTCCACCTTTTAATGTGACCTATAAAGTGTACAACTCAATTGCAAAACAAACTAAAATCTTTTAGGTGGAGGGAAGTAGAAATAAAAAACTAAAATAATATGGTTGCATAAGTGTGAACACCCTTAAACTAATACTTTATTGAAGCACCCTTTGATTTTATTACAGCGCGCAGTCTTTTTGGGTATGAGTCTATCAGCATGGCACATCCTGACTTGGCAAGATTTGCCCACTCTTCTTTGCAAAAACACTCCAAATCTGTCAGATTGTGAGGGCATCTCTTGTGCACAGCCCACTTAAGATCACCCCACAGATTTTCGATTGGATTCAGGTTCTGGCTGAGCCATTCCAAAACTTTAATCTTCTTCTAGTGAAGCCTTTCCTTTGTTGATTTGGATGTATGCTTTGGGGCGTTGTCATGCAGAAAGATTTAGTTCCTCTTCATGTTCAGCTTTCTAGCAGAAGCCTGAAGGTTTTGTGCCAATATTATCTGGTATTTGGAACGGTTCATAATTCCCTCTACCTTGACTAAGGCCTCAGTTTCAGCTGAAGAAAAACAGACCCAAAGTATGATGCTGCCACCAAAATGCTTCACTGTGGGTATTGTGTTATTTTAGTTATATGCAGTGTTGTTTTTGCACCGAACATCTCTTTTGGAATTATGGCCAAAAAGTTTAATCTTGGTTTCATCAAACCAGAACACCTTTTGCAACATGCTTTTGGGAGACTTCAGATGTGTGTGCAAAATTTAGCTGGGCTTGGATGTTTTTTTTTGTAAGAAAAGGCATCCGTCTTGCCTCTCTACCCCATAGCCCAGACATATGAAGAATATGGGCGATTGTTGTCACATGCACCACACAGCCAGTACTTGCCAGATATTCCTGCAGCTCCTTTAATTGTGCTGTAGGCCTCTTGGCAGCCTCCCAGACCAGTTTTCTTCTCGTCTTTTCATCAATTTTGGAGGGACGTCCAGTTCTTGGTAATGTCACAGTTGCACCATATTTTCTCCACTGTGTTCCATGGTATATCTAATGCCTTGGGAATTCTTTTGTACCGTTCTCCTGACTGATACCTTTTAACAACGAGATCCCTCTGATGCTTTGGAAGCTCTCTGCGGACCATGGCTTTTACTGTAGGTTGCGACTAAGAAAATGTCTGGAAAGACCTACTAGAACAGCTGAACTTAAGTTTGGGTTAATCAGAGGCATTTTAAATGACGGCAGGTGTTTACTGACTCCTATTTAACATGATTTTGAATGCGATTTCTCAATTCTAAACACAGCTACATCCCCAGTGCACACTTATACAACCATATTTTTTTTTACTTCCCTCCACCTAGAAGTTTCAGTTTGTTTTTCAATCAAGTTGTACAGTTTATAGGTCATATTAAAGGTGAAAAAAGTTCTGAAATGATTTATCTTTGTCTCATTTTTTTACATCACATTTTAACAGGGGTGTGTAGACTTTTTATATCCACTGTATATGTAATTTTCCCACGACCCTGCAAAATTCACAAAGGGCAAGTATCACCCTTGTTTGTATCTCAGTGTGTTTGGTTGAATGCATGCATTGAGTGGCTGTAGGCTAGGGACCCATGGAGGAAGAGACCTCGATGTGGTCCTAGGCCGATCATCATTTGGCCAAATGCTGTAACAACTTTTCAATTTTAATTTTAATCTAGCTGTGTGCTTGCCATGCTATCTATGTGTAGTATTTATAATTTTGTTTTGTAATTTTCCCTATGGGCTTTGCACATATACATATATCTATCTATCTATCTTTATATTTTATTTTAATAAACTAAGAATCTATAGAATAGTACTGAAACAAGATCAATTACAGTTCATATGTATGTAAGCTACATACATTTGTACCATAATTGATCTTATGACAGTACTATGGTATAGTAATATATCTGAAAATAATTGCATGCGGCGCACCTGAAGTTAGCTGCAGAAGAGAGAGCCATGTTGCTCCATAGCACTGAACTTAAGTCTTGCAGTTGATTTACTCTTTCCACCCACTCTCCTAAAGACACATGGGACGATAAGAGTAGAGGAAGCCCATTCACATCCCAAGGTATAGCCTTGTTGCTACTTGTCAGAACTTCACAGAAGCATTTTGAGAAGACAGCCTTGTTTAAAATACCAGGACCCTAAAGACCAACAAAAAAAACCTGTAAGACCTCAAAATGTAAAAATATTTTAAAAATCATCATCAGGTGAAGACACATCTAGGTATATTGACCATATTTTATCAACAAACATCAACATAGAGACTTCTAGTTTATTTATGACTGTTAAGTGTAAATCTTTTCAAGCATATATGACTAATTATTAAGGATGAATTTGTACAATATCCATAGCACTAATATAACAGGTCATGTGCACACACCAACCTTCACAGAAGGTTCCATAAGTGTTTTAAGCATTTTTCCTTCTCCTGAAGGAGCAAGATTCCAGGATGACCAATAATCTGGATCGGTGGTTATTGTGCTATTCCAGAAGGATGAAAATACACTGGCCGCCAGCTCAGACCACAAGAGCGTAATACTGCCTGAGCTCAACTATATGGACAAAACAGGGAATAAAGAGGTTAACTAGCCCATAAAAAAAATCAGCATTCTATAAAATGTTATATAATACATATTTCATACAAAGACATGGCATGTTATGCCTCCTTCTAGACAAATTGTATTTAAAGGACATTAAACTGAATATTACTGTGCTGAGTAGTGTTGCATTTTTTGTTTTAATGAATAGAAACTTACATGAACAACCTGCACATACACTACTGCATGTATAGTACACAAGTGCTGCACAATTAAGGTTTTCATTGCACACAGCAAAATGACTTATTATTGCACTTCAATTCATACTTTTAAAGGATAAAATGTAACCAGTATTAGTGTCAGTCTCAGCAGCTAACAAAATAAGTGCATAGCCCGTTACAAAAAAGTGAAACTCAATAAGACTGCATATTAGCTTATCTGTCCATGGGGATATGCTGTATTGCATGTATAAATTGCTATACAAAAACAATATACCTGATGTCAAGAATATCTGTAGTCTCAAAGATGTTGGTTGTTTTTACCATGTTTGCTATTTATAATGTATTTGTATAACAGACTATTATGTCCCTTTAATAACAGTAAGCTATAGAAAGTACCTTTTGATATGAATTTAAATAAATATTTTAAAAATAACCACACCACATGGATTTTATATGTATTGAACTTAAAGGGATAGAAAAGTCAAAATTAAAAACTTGCATGATTCAGACACAAATTAACTTCTATTTTCAAAGATGCTTTGTTCTCTAAGTATTCCTTGTTGAAAAAGAATACGTACATATCCTACACTAGTGTAAGTCAGTTGCTGATTGGTGCCAGTACAAATTTGTCTCTTGTGAATGGCTAACTTGATGTGTACAGCTAGCTGCCAATGTTTCTTCTGCAAAGGTTAACAAGAGAATTTAGCGAATTTGATAATAGAACTAAATTGGATAGTTTATTAAAATGGTATGTTCTATTCAAATCATGAAAGAAAATGTTGGGGTTTCCTGTCCCTTTGATATGCTGCACCAGGTATACATGTTTAACTAATTTATGATCAAGCATTCATTTCTAGAATGTTTGCCCAAACAAAACTGGAAGCACTGTGGAACAAAAGATTTGGTAGTCTCCCTTGCCCATTAGTGACAGTAATTTATTAGCCATAAACGAATTGTAGGTAAAACTTGGGTAGCCCTAAAAGTTTTGTATAGCGTACGTTAGTGTCATACAAAAGTACAATACCTCAGGCTGTTGTATAAGGTGCCAATGTGCTCGAAATTTCTCCGGGGAAACAGGTGTGTGCTTCAAGCAGAAAGATACAAAATTGTGAAGGTCAGACTGTAGGTTCTTCCTGTGAATATATAATGACAGCCTCAAAAACAAACAAACATACTAACTTAAAACCAAACTCATACTTCTAATAAATCAATGTCTTTACATAATGGTATTTCAACTACAGTATTGCTGTGTGTGCTTTTAGAGTGAGTAGGTAGAAAATCGCAGAATCATTTTTATAGTATTAATTTTTCCTTTATCCTTCCCTCCTTTTCATAACAGTTCATGTATAGCTAAGCTAGAACCTGCTTAGAAAAGAGAGAGAAAAGAAAAGTAAAAAAACACCAAAACATACATCTGAGAGAAACAATGAAGGCACAAGACAAAATAAATAAATATTTGGCCAGGCATTTATATTGTATATCATATCAACATAGGGGGGGACCTGACAACCAACCATAAATATGACTTGTAAAATATATTCTAAGTTGGAGGGTTACTACCAGAACATGGCTGGTGATAGAAATAAAATGTCCTCACCGATATTTGAGGAAGAACTAGCCAGCAAAATAGCAAACCCATTTCAGAGTTTGAGTCTGAGGACGGGGGTAAAACCCCAAAACGTCACTCTGTTGGAATAAAGTTTTTTGCGACTTCAAACCCGGGTCTTTTCGGATTTCTCTGCCTCAAAGGCTCAAAGACTTGTTACGTATGGCCCACACTTTGTCCGGAACAATTGGATAACTATTGCCAATACCGCTATCGACTTTGGACTGCAAATCAACATCTTCTACCCAGGACCTGGGGACTGCAGTCGTTTGGAGCCGTACGCTGTGTATCCACGTGAAGGGGTTAAGTTACCTGTTTGTCACGCATATTGATTGCGTTATGTTCCTGTGTACATTTTTAATCTTGTGTTTCCACTTGCTAGATGTGAATTAAATCAAATTGTTTTTACTCTACATTTGAGTCTGCACTTTTTCTCCCCTTTTTTATTCCTTTAGACCTTTTACAACACAAGGCTTGTGGATCTGCCTTCAAAGAGGAGCTGCAGGACTCATTTGTTTTACACTCATTTGTGTGTTGTATATATTTCTTTCTTGCTTATGTAGGATCGATATATGTCCTATACTTTTTGATTATTATTTATTGCAAATACCAGTGTGTTGCGGTCTTATATAACTAATAGACATCTATGTGATATACATAACAATTACAAAATAGATATTATAATATCATATAACTTATAGGGTTAGCGCTATTGTGTGTACTCTGTTATACATCTGTTCAGTGCCATTTCAGAGAGATTTATTCAATTCAATGAACAGAAAAAATAGCTACACAAGCACATAGAACAAAATACATAGAACCTAGCTTGGAAAATGGCTGCAGATAACACTAATTTATACCAAATATGTAGAAAGAGAACAGATGCTGGCAGGAAGAATAAGTACACATATAGGAGAGGGAGAGACATCTGAAGACTGTTGGGTGTTTGACTACTTTAAAAGTGCACATACTTCACAAGTTCTTAATATATCACTTCACAAGAGTGTGAGAATGAAAATAATGTGACAGTATTGATTCAGGAAATCTGCCTTGCACTATGGATTAGTCTATCACTAAAATATTAAATGCAAACAAAGTACAAGATTTAAAATCTGATGGGACAGGAAAATTGAGAACGGCAGATAAAAATGTAATTTCTATAGCTCAGCTAACTTATAATTGGATCATAATTGGTTTGAAGAACCTCATTCCCTGAAGGGTGTGGGACAGAAATAGGCCTAGCCCAAAGACACAAATATAAGCAAACCCCTAACAATACACCATTACTAGTTCAGTTTGGACAAAAGATGAATCCAAAATGCTATAAAAAAAGGGGGGGGGTATAAATGGGGATCCAAATATAAATGGGCCTTAATTGGATCCCCATTGACTTGAAGAGGTTACAAAGTAGTAAACAAAGGGTGGGAAAAATACAGAACTACAAAATATATGCTGCAAAAAGAACAAAGGACAAAACATTTCTTCCAAATTTAGAACAGAACTAAAGAATGTACAACGTGTAATGAGTCACAAATGGTATACAGCAGGGGAACCCACACTTTTTTGTGTTGGGATCTACTTTTCAAATGACCAGCTCAACGAGATATACCCACTAAAAATGGGCCGGCTCCTAAGCTTTACATTCCAGCTTTTTCAAATAAAGATACCAAGAAAATGAAGAAAAATTGATAATAGGAGTAAATTATAAAGCTGTTTAAAATTGCATGTTCTATATCTAAATCATGAAGAAAAAAAAAGTGTGTGTTTTATATCCCTTTAAGGTTGCATGATTTAGCAACACATGGATGTACAAAAGCATAAAGATACAACAGATTAATACTGATGACAAAAGTAGCACTGACTTTTATTCGGGTTAACCGGAGCAACCCCTTGTGCCATGTTACAAAACACTGCATTCAAATTACTGCCACTGACCCCCTTTACTTTGCGCCGCAGGCTTGGCCTGATATGACCCAGTGAGGCTTACACAAATAAATTTCAATAGCGGGCCATGCAGACCATTTCTTACTGGATCAACAAGTTAATTTGCCAGACATCAGACTTGTTCCTTTATCATAGCACAGCAGCCTCCGCCTTTACTTTTTCTATATTGACGCTTACCCTCCTAACTATACTATACCGCCATATCCATTGGGAGAGTACTCACTCAACCATGCTTTTGATAGGCCAATTGTGTGGTCATTAAAAAATCATCTGCATTGATTGGTTGAAACTGATGTCCCTCAAGATCCAATCCGGTAGCACTTTTCGTGTCAGGTCATCAGACTGTTTAATGACCTGCCCCTTCACACACTGCAGCAAATAAAGCGGTATCCATAGCAACCATACTCTACTCATGCCCCAGTGTTGAGATCGCATAACTTGACCACATAATTTTGATTACATTGGCCGCAATCTACCAGCAGCGCCTTCTGGATCTACTAGTAGATCCCAATCTACCTGTTTGGGCACCTCTGGTATACAGACTCTTCCAAACTGCAGCTTGACAAATCTCAGAAACTGAAGAATTAGCCTGCAAAGCCCAAGACAGGGATATTGCCCTAGTTGAGTGAGCCTTAATGCCATCAGGAACAGGAACTTGCTGAAGCTTGTAAGCTGTGATGATACAAAAACAGCAATAGTCTGCACAGCCTTTCCTTTTATTCAAAGGGAATAACCAACAAACAAGATGTTTTACGAAAGTTCTTTGTTTTTCCAGTTAAATACAAAGACATCTCACCACATCAGCATATGAATATACTGACCCTGAAAATACTTTTTTGTCTGTACAGAAGGTGGAAAGGACAATCTCTTGATTCATGTAAAAAGCTGACACTACTTTAAGAACAAACTCCGATACTGTACGAAGGACTTCCTTGTCTTGGTGAAAACATGTATAATGTGAATCAGTTGAAAAAGAGTTTGATACTTAGAAACTCATCTAGACAAAGTAACAGGAAGAAAAAAAACAGTCTTCAGAGAAAGGTACCACAAAGTAACAGAATGTAGAGATTCTAATGGTGACAGAATAAAAGCAGACAAAACCAAAGAAAGACACTCTCAGAACCCTCCATGGCCCATTTGACACCAGTAATTGCAGAAATCACTGAAATTTAAATTTTCAGGGTTAACAAACTCAGGCCTTTTAGTTATCCATAAAACAGAAACTCCAAAAACAGAATTTATGTTTACCTGATAAATTACTTTCTCCAACGGTGTGTCCGGTCCACGGCGTCATCCTTACTTGTGGGATATTCTCCTCCCCAACAGGAAATGGCAAAGAGCCCAGCAAAGCTGGTCACATGATCCCTCCTAGGCTCCGCCTACCCCAGTCATTCGACCGACGTAAAGGAGGAATATTTGCATAGGAGAAATTATATGATACCGTGGTGACTGTAGTTAAAGAAAATAAATTATCAGACCTGATTAAAAAACCAGGGCGGGCCGTGGACCGGACACACCGTTGGAGAAAGTAATTTATCAGGTAAACATAAATTCTGTTTTCTCCAACATAGGTGTGTCCGGTCCACGGCGTCATCCTTACTTGTGGGAACCAATACCAAAGCTTTAGGACACGGATGAAGGGAGGGAGCAAATCAGGTCACCTAAATGGAAGGCACCACGGCTTGCAAAACCTTTCTCCCAAAAATAGCCTCAGAAGAAGCAAAAGTATCAAATTTGTAAAATTTCGTAAAAGTGTGCAGTGAAGACCAAGTCGCTGCCTTACATATCTGATCAACAGAAGCCTCGTTCTTGAAGGCCCATGTGGAAGCCACAGCCCTAGTGGAATGAGCTGTGATTCTTTCAGGAGGCTGCCGTCCGGCAGTCTCGTAAGCCAATCTGATGATGCTTTTAATCCAAAAAGAGAGAGAGGTAGAAGTTGCTTTTTGACCTCTCCTTTTACCAGAATAAACAACAAACAAAGAAGATGTTTGTCTAAAATCCTTTGTAGCATCTAAATAGAATTTTAGAGCACGAACTACATCCAAATTGTGCAACAAACGTTCCTTCTTTGAAACTGGATTCGGACACAAAGAAGGCGCGACTATCTCCTGGTTAATGTTTTTGTTAGAAACAACCTTCGGAAGAAAACCAGGTTTAGTACGTAAAACCACCTTATCTGCATGGAACACCAGATAAGGAGGAGAACACTGCAGAGCAGATAATTCTGAAACTCTTCTAGCAGAAGAAATTGCAACCAAAACAAAACTTTCCAAGATAATAACTTAATATCAACGGAATGTAAGGGTTCAAGCGGAACCCCCTGAAGAACTGAAAGAACTAAATTGAGACTCCAAGGAGGAGTCAAAGGTTTGTAAACAGGCTTGATTCTAACCAGAGCCTGAACAAAGGCTTGAACATCTGGCACAGCTGCCAGCTTTATGTGAAGTAACACAGACAAGGCAGAAATCTGTCCCTTCAAAGAACTTGCAGATAATCCTTTCTCCAAACCTTCTTGAAGAAAGGATAGAATCTTAGGAATTTTTACCTTGTCCCAAGGGAATCCTTTAGATTCACACCAACAGATATATCTTTTCCATATTTTGTGGTAGATTTTTCTAGTTACAGGCTTTCTGGCCTGAACAAGAGTATCAATGACAGAATCTGAGAACCCTCGCTTTGATAAGATCAAGCGTTCAATCTCCAAGCAGTCAGTTGGAGTGAGACCAGATTCGGATGTTCGAACGGACCTTGAACAAGAAGGTCTCGTCTCAAAGGTAGCTTCCATGGTGGAGCCGATGACATATTCACCAGGTCTGCATACCAAGTCCTGCGTGGCCACGCAGGAACTATCAAGATCACCGATGCCCTCTCCTGATTGATCCTGGCTACCAGCCTGGGGATGAGGGGAAACGGCGGGAATACATAAGCTAGTTTGAAGGTCCAAGGTGCTACTAGTGCATCTACTAGAGTCGCCTTGGGATCCCTGGATCTGGACCCGGACCCGTAGCAAGGAACCTTGAAGTTCTGACGAGAGGCCATCAGATCCATGTCTGGAATGCCCCACAATTGAGTAATTTGGTCAAAGATTTCCGGATGGAGTTCCCACTCCCCCGGATGAAATGTCTGATGACTCAGAAGATCCGCTTCCCAATTTTCCACTCCTGGGATGTGGATTGCAGAAAAGTGGCAGGAGTGAGTCTCCGCCCATTGAATGATTTTGGTCACTTCTTCCATCGCCAGGGAACTCCTTGTTCCCCCCTGATGGTTGATGTACGCAACAGTCGTCATGTTGTCTGATTGAAACCGTATGAACTTGGCCTTTGCTAGCTGAGGCCAAGCCTTGAGAGCATTGAATATCGCTCTTAGTTCCAGAATATTTATCGGGAGAAGAGATTCTTCCCGAGACCAAAGACCCTGAGCTTTCAGGGGTCCTGACTGAGCATGCACAGTTGTAATGGTCTTAGATGAATTCGCGCAAAAGGAACTATGTCCATTGCCGCTACCATCAAACCTATTACTTCCATGCACTGTGCTATGGAAGGAAGAGGAACAGAATGAAGTATTTGACAAGAGTTTAGAAGTTTTGATTTTCTGGCCTCTGTCAGAAAAATCCTCATTTCTAAGGAGTCTATTATTGTTCCCAAGAAGGGAACCCTTGTTGACGGAGATAGCGAACTTTTTTCTACGTTCACTTTCCACCCGTGAGATCTGAGAAAGGCCAGGACAATGTCCGTGTGAGCCTTTGCTTGTGGAAGGGACGACGCTTGAATCAGAATGTCGTCCAAGTAAGGTACTACTGCAATGCCCCTTGGTCTTAGCACCGCTAGAAGGGACCCTAGTACCTTTGTGAAAATTCTTGGAGCAGTGGCTAATCCGAACGGAAGTGCCACAAACTGGTAATGCTTGTCCAGGAATGCGAACCTTAGGAACCAATGATGTTCCTTGTGGATAGGAATATGTAGATACGCATCCTTTAAATCCACCGTGGTCATGAATTGACCTTCCTGGATGGAAGGAAGAATTGTTCGAATGGTTTCCATTTTGAACGATGGAACCTTGAGAAACTTGTTTAGGATCTTGAGATCTAAGATTGGTCTGAATGTTCCCTCTTTTTTGGGAACTACGAACAGATTGGAGTAGAACCCCATCCCTTGTTCTCCTAATGGAACAGGATGAATCACTCCCATTTTTAACAGGTCTTCTACACAATGTAAGAATGCCTGTTTTTTTATGAAGTCTGAAGACAATTGAGACCTGTGGAACCTCCCCCTTGGGGGAAGCCCCTTGAATTCCAGAAGATAACCTTGGGAGACTATTTCTAGTGCCCAAGGATCCAGAACATCTCTTGCCCAAGCCTGAGCGAAGAGAGAGAGTCTGCCCCCCACCAGATCCGGTCCCGGATCGGGGGCCAACATCTCATGCTGTCTTGGTAGCAGTGGCAGGTTTCTTGGCCTGCTTACCTTTGTTCCAGCCTTGCATTGGCCTCCAGGCTGGCTTGGCTTGAGAAGTATTACCCTCTTGCTTAGAGGACGTAGCACTTGGGGCTGGTCCGTTTCTGCGAAAGGGACGAAAATTAGGTTTATTTTTGGCTTTGAAAGACCTATCCTGAGGAAGGGCGTGGCCCTTGCCCCCAGTGATATCAGAGATAATCTCTTTCAAGTCAGGGCCAAACAGCGTTTTCCCCTTGAAAGGAATGTTGAGCAATTTGTTCTTGGAAGACGCATCCGCTGACCAAGATTTTAGCCAAAGCGCTCTGCGCGCCACAATAGCAAAACCAGAATTTTTCGCCGCTAACCTAGCCAATTGCAAAGTGGCGTCTAGGGTGAAAGAATTAGCCAATTTGAGAGCATGAATTCTGTCCATAATCTCCTCATAAGAAGAAGAATTATTATTGAGCGCCTTTTCTAGTTCATCGAACCAGAAACACGCTGCTGTAGTGACAGGAACAATGCATGAAATTGGTTGTAGAAGGTAACCTTGCTGAACAAACATCTTTTTAAGCAAACCCTCTAATTTTTTATCCATAGGATCTTTGAAAGCACAACTATCTTCTATGGGTATAGTGGTGCGTTTGTTTAGAGTAGAAACCGCCCCCTCGACCTTGGGGACTGTCTGCCATAAGTCCTTTCTGGGGTCGACCATAGGAAACAATTTCTTAAATATGGGGGGAGGGACGAAAGGTATACCGGGCCTATCCCATTCTTTATTTACAATGTCCGCCACCCGCTTGGGTATAGGAAAAGCTTCGGGGGGCCCCGGGACCTCTAGGAACTTGTCCATTTTACATAATTTCTCTGGAATGACCAAATTCTCACAATCATCCAGAGTAGATAACACCTCCTTAAGCAGAGCGCGGAGATGTTCCAATTTAAATTTAAATGTAATCACATCAGGTTCAGCTTGTTGAGAAATTTTCCCTGAATCTGAAATTTCTCCCTCAGACAAAACCTCCCTGGCCCCCTCAGACTGGTGTAGGGGCACTTCAGAACCAATATCATCAGCGTCCTCATGCTCTTCAGTATTTTCTAAAACAGAGCAGTCGCGCTTTCGCTGATAAGTGGGCATTTTGGCTAAAATGTTTTTGATAGAATTATCCATTACAGCCGTTAATTGTTGCATAGTAAGGAGTATTGGCGCACTAGATGTACTAGGGGCCTCCTGTGTGGGCAAGACTGGTGTAGACGGAGGGGATGATGCAGTACCATGCTTACTCCCCTCACTTGAGGAATCATCTTGGGCATGATTTACTCTAAATTTTGTGTCACATAAATCACATCTATTTAAATGAGAAGGAACCTTGGCTTCCCCACATACAGAACACAGTCTATCTGGTAGTTCAGACATGTTAAACAGGCATAAACTTGATAACAAAGTACAAAAAACGTTTTAAAATAAAACCGTTACTGTCACTTTAAATTTTAAACTGAACACACTTTATTACTGCATATGTGAAAAAGTATGAAGGAATTGATCAAAATTCACCAAAATTTCACCACAGTGTCTTAAAGCCTTAAAAGTATTGCACACCAAATTTGGAAGCTTTAACCCTTAAAATAACGGAACCGGAGCCGTTTTTATATTTAACCCCTATACAGTCCCTGGTATCTGCTTTGCTGAGACCCAACCAAGCCCAAAGGGGAATACGATACCAAATGACGCCTTCAGAAAGTCTTTTCTATGTATCAGAGCTCCTCACACATGCATCTGCATGTCATGCTTCCCAAAAACAAGTGCGCAATAGAGGCGCGAAAATGAGACTCTGCCTATGATTAGGGAAAAGCCCCTAGAGAATAAGGTGTCCAATACAGTGCCTGCCGGTTATTTTACATAGTTCCCAAGATTAAAATAATTCCTCAAGGCTATGGAGTATAAAATATGCTTATATATAAATCGTTTTAGCCCAGAAAATGTCTACAGTCTTAAAAGCCCTTGTGAAGCCCTTTTTTTCTCTTCATGTAATAAAAATGGCTTACCGGATCCCATAGGGAAAATGACAGCTTCCAGCATTACATCGTCTTGTTAGAAATGTGTCATACCTCAAGCAGCAAAAAGTCTGCCCTCTGTTTCCCCCAACTGAAGTTAATTCCTCTCAACAGTCCTGTGTGGAAACAGCCATCGATTTTAGTAACGGTTGCTAAAATCATTTTCCTCTTACAAACAGAAATCTTCATCTCTTTTCTGTTTCAGAGTAAATAGTACATACCAGCACTATTTTAAAATAACAAACTCTTGATTGAATAATAAAAACTACAGTTAAACACTAAAAAACTCTAAGCCATCTCCGTGGAGATGTTGCCTGTACAACGGCAAAGAGAATGACTGGGGTAGGCGGAGCCTAGGAGGGATCATGTGACCAGCTTTGCTGGGCTCTTTGCCATTTCCTGTTGGGGAGGAGAATATCCCACAAGTAAGGATGACGCCGTGGACCGGACACACCTATGTTGGAGAAATAGTTGACACTTGATCTAAAGATAGTTTCAGGTCTTTACACCAGGCACCAAAAGTATTAAATCTTTATGATAAATTGAAGTGGTAGAAGGCTTTCTGGCCCAAAGCACAAAATCTATAAGGCTCTCTGAAAGCCCTAACCTCTCACAAAATCGGCCTCCATGCCCTGAGGGTAAGAGATTGAGGATACGGATGAAATACTAAACCCTTGACAAAGGAGATCCATTAGAACCGGATAATCCACAGCCAGTTTGAGTAGCAAGGGAAAGAACCAAGGCCTTATGGGCCAGCAAAGCAAAACTGCAAAAACTCTTGCCTTGTCTTTGATGAGGGGAAAGGGAGAAAACACATATGCCAGGCTAAAATCCCATTTTTGGGATAACGTATCTGTTGCCTGAAAATTTCCGGATGGACAAAGACTGAAAAAACTGATCCAGCTGATGAGCACTTTGGTAGATCATCTGTTCTATTTCTGGCTTGTCTATAATTGGAATGTAATCTAAGAACACTGTGGGATTTAACTGCCATTCTCCCAGAAGAACTGAATGCTTGCCTGCTTAAAGGTTGTCGCACCTGGAAGATGAACTGCAAAGATAGACAAATTTGTTGAGCTCATGAAAACAAATGTTTTGCTTCCTGGAGAGAACACTTCTTGTACCCCCTTGATGACTCACATAAGCTACTGCCATTACATTTTCTGAAAGGACTGACTGATTTCCCCAGCAAGTCTGCAGACAAGAAAGCCACTGATTTCTCCAGGTTATTTTTTGAAGACTTGATTTGCAGAAAAGAATTGAGACGCTTGAGATGCAGAACTGGTTTCCAAGTATTTCCCTTCTTTGGTGCAAGAAAAAGATGGCAGTAAAAACCTTCTTAACAAAAGAACTTCCACAATAACGCCACCTCTTGAGCATCCAACCTTTTCTGAGGATATCCAGGAAGAGAGCGCTTTAAAATAATTTAACTAAATTTATGCTTACCTAATAAATACATTTTTCATGATGATGAGAATCCACGAGTCATCACGTGTGGGGATATTACCCTCCTGACCACTAGGTAGAAGCAAGAGACATCCCAACACAATAGAGCTTTAAATCGCTCCCATTTCCAATGATCAACAGTCATACAAAAAGCCAAGTAGATGAGGGAAAAAAAGAAAAGCAGGAAAGACAAAATGGGGGAAAGTGCAAAACAAGTACTGCACCACCTGAACAAAGAGAAAGGGCGGGACTTTCACCATCATGACAAATTAATCAATTGTGGGAATCAATACCCAAGCCATGGAGTCCACCATGAATAGTTCTGGAACAAACACTGAAGGCAGGATGTTACCATTCAGGCACTACGGTCTGCAGAACTTTCCTGACAAATGCAGAATCAAGAGAAGCATTCACATTAAAGTGATAAAACTTAGAAAAAGTGTGCAAAGATGACCAAGTAGCTGCCTTACAAATCTGATCAATAGAAGCTTTGTTACGAAAAGCCCAAAAAGTATCAACTGCTCCAGTGGAATGAACAGTAGTTTTCCCCACAACCAAATAAGCCTTGCAAATTAAAGCTTTAAAGCAAAGCTGCTAAAATAAAGCTTAAAAGCACTGGAAAATATCTGGTTTGACAGACTTGTCCTCCTGAGGGATAGATTCTGAACACCTAGAGTACACAAAATCTCACTTGGCAGAGCGGAAAGATGTTTAAGCTTAAACATAAAAGTAGAATTCCGTATCAGACGGACTTCAGAACATCTGAAATTGCTTCCCCTTCAGAAGACAAATCTGAAAAAGACAGTTTGAAATCTAAAGATGTTTAGCTGATCTGAACCTTTTGGCTTCAGAATTGCGAGACAAACTAAGCGTAGGTTGTGCGTCAGACAGTCATTTGCGCTTACTAGGAGGCGGCATAACCACCATCTCAGAAATTGTAGAGCACACTAAATTTTTAAATTCTGACAAAGAATGACTAGGATATGAGGGAAGTGGGGGAGGTATTTAAGCCTATGGCTGGAGTGTCTTTGCCTCCTCCTGGTGGCCAGGTTCTGTATTCCCACAAGTAAGGAATGAAGCCGTGGACTCAACTCATATTAAGAAGGAAAAAAAACAAAAAAGAAAATTTATGCTTACCTGATAAATTTCTTTCTTTCTTGACATGGTGAGTCCACTGATCATCATAATTACTGTTGGGAATATCACTCCTGGCCAGCAGGAGGAGGCAAAGAGCACCACATGGTATCATACCAGCCTGATGAAACAGTGTATCACTGAGAAACGTGTCGCTGTTTTGATATTAAAGTACTCTATTTTTTTTTTGAATTTTTTTTTTATTGAGGTTATGCTAGTGAATACAATATATGCAAAATACCATACAACATAGGAAGAAATACAACATCAGTGTAACATTTACATTAATTAGTCTTATACATGAGATAACAATGTGGTAGTAAGCTAGGTATATATTAAGAACCTCTATTTTCCTTTTTTTTTATTTTTTATTGTTTATAATCTTCAATTATTTCCTCAAAAGCGCGAGCGGCCTCCTTTGGACCAGCAAAAGCAAATGTTGTCTAGAGGAAAGATAGCGAATGTATTGGACACTTATGGTCCCATACGTATAATGGAAAAAATAAATTATCTGCTGAGATTTTTATTTTCAGAAATATAGGGGGGGGGGGGTAGAAAATTCAGCGGATAAGCACCGCTTGTCAAATATAGGGCAATATAGGGGGGGGGGGGGGGAGGGAGGGCGGAGCCATAAGTAAGGGTTACAATAGAGATGAAAATTAGCCAAAATATAAATTATGGGACAGGGGGTGAAGGAGATATGCTGGTTGTAGCCATAGTAAAGTTAAACAAATAGGCGGGAATTCAAAACCAGTCTCTGACACACATCAACCCAAGTATAATGACATCTTACCAATAGGTCTCAATTGGTTCACTTAATAGGCATTAGGGACTAGTCATTTACACTAGTTCCAGTAGGCCTGGATATATATGAAAATAACTAGTACTGTAGGGGAGTATTCCAATGAATAGGAGGGAGGAGTATACATAGGGAGAGCATGATATACTCAGGGGTAATTTTACAAAGCAGCTTAGATTTGATACTAACATACACATCTCAAGTCAGGGTATGTGCATTACATATACATAAAATCTTTACCATCTCTTTTAGTATAAATTCAGAGAATCTGAGATAGGCACAAACAACATATATATATATACAGTCCTTCGTCACTACAAACTATAAAATACTTAACTATGATGTAGAGGCTCATGACACAATGGAGACAGTTTCTGTAAGAGTATAAATAACCAGGTAGGTAAGATATAAGTGGAATGTAACATCGCACCAGAAACTACTGTGTACCTGACAGCCTGAATAGAAATATAACAGCCTTATAAGGTGTGCTTTGCATTAAGACTAAACATCTAGAGAACATATATAACAGTCGGGAGAGGAGGAATCAAACTGCCCTCTATATATAGGATGACATCAAGGAGTAAATGCACAGGAGTGTGTGGCAAAATAAGCAAGATTATGCTGTGTGCAGTTCTGGGCTATGAGAAGTATATTAATTTAGCTAGCCGGCAGGCCTAGTACATGTACCTGTTATATTTTAATACATAGGTAATTAGACAGGTAGACAATGCACGACCTCCCTCATATAAGCCAGATAGGCGGGGTTCGAAGAATATAATAATTAAGAGTATATGGAGCAGTAGGCGTAAATAGGCTTTCTAACACGCAAACATGAGCCTCATATGAAGTAGTTATAGCTAAATACTAAAATATTCAACCTGAGAGGTGGAGTATGAAAGTAAAGGGTGCGCCACATTTATTATGATGTAGTCATGACCAATTTTGATATCTGCTTTCTAATGTTTTTTAATGAGCGTTTGAAACTTATCAGAAGGCTTTGCTAGAATGTGGAGCTAAACTGACTAGGAAAGTGTATAGGAAGGATAGGCTAGAGACTAAACATACATCTAGAAGTCAGCTCTTAAATGTGAGGCATGTGCCATATGTTGAATTGCATACAGTGTAGAGCATATATAGGTGCTCTGAAGGCTCTCAGCCTATTATCCAGAGTACTGCATGAGTTGACCCTGAACATATTGTGGTTAGAAACCATAATCCATACATCAGGTGGCTAATCCAGTAAAAACTATAGTCTATAGAGAGAAGATTAGTAAAGGGTATAGGATATCCTTATGGCTTATGGCTCTTCTAGCAAAATTAGATAATTACACCTATATGCATGACATGGTATAAGTATGTATGTAGCATAAATGTAAACATATATAATTGCCATCATCTCAGATAACTCTAAACTGCGAAATGCTGAAGGATAAAAACATAAAATTATACATATGTCCCTAAGGTATAGCATGTGTGGCATATGTTACAGGGCCTTCACAGGTTATCTAGGAGCCCTCAAATATACAATATTCAGCTTACATTATTAGACTTCAGTGGACATATCCCAGACAAGGCATTTCTAGGTTTTATTTAGGCTGACAGAGTGAATATCAATTTTTATAGCCCAACAATCCTACCTAAACCTGTGGACATTTTAGATAATATAGAAAAGCAAACCTAAACTGCAAAACATAGGTAACTAGGATGAAACAGTATTTTTGGTCTAGTCTCAGAGTTGTAGTCTGTGGAACCTTATTTGTCATTAACAGTCAGGGTTAGTCTACATAGTTTTCCTGTCGTATGATTATGGAACAGTCGTCATGTAAAACCTCCCTGAACAGTATTGGATCTCTCTATACCATCAAGCTTTGTATATTTGGACATATAATTAGTTAAACCATACTGTTTGAAACAACACATCATAGACAAAATGAAAACGCTTACAAGGAAGTTTCAATCACATAAAGAGCTATTATTAATGTAACCCAAATAGAACAGCATTAACTCAGTGAAGATATGAGCAGACAGCCCCAGGGGCTTAAAAGGATGATTCAGAGTGCAGTCCACAGTTCATCACTCGCTGCAAAGCCGTCTCTTAGGGTGTTATCATACAGTTCTACTAAGGTTTGGCGAAAAATGTCTAAGATGTAGTGGCAGTGGGAAAATTACTGAGTCTGGTCGGGCAATAATCACTTTTCAGTGTATCATGTCAATTAGGGAAAGATTACCTCATTCAATACTTGTGGTCAGACGTCCAGTTTATAGGGTATTACCGCTAGCAGGATGAGTTCCCCAATATCTAGCCAATTTATAAAGCTCTACCCTATGCCAGAACGAGTAAGAGGATTTCCATCAGAGGGATTAGTAATCTTTAGTTCCTGGGCTAAAGCGGTATCTGCGATAAGTGATCGCTTCAGCTTCAATATGGCAGCCTGGAATGACATGACCGATGTCCAGTCTCCTCTCCCCCTTGCAGCGTATTTCTCATACGGGGATGACAGAGCACAAATGGCAAGCAAAGCATCAATGTGCCGCCCCGCTTCAGTCCAGAAATCTATGTCCATTAAAACGGATTCCAGCATCGATGTGCTTACAAGACCTGGCTGAAGCGTAAGTGGTAAGACCGCTGTGTTACTTCTGGCGGTGAGTGTTATTGGAGACAGTAGCTCAATTGCTGACTGTTGAGAGCTTGTTTCTTTCTGTGTAGCGGCAATAGGCTGCGGGAAAGTTGTTTGTGCGGTTAGCCCAGTTAACTCCATCATATAGGGCTGAGGATGCATTTCGCGGTGCACAAACTCTGATCGTTGAGGTGTATCGGAACACACCCGTGGCGTGTCCGGTATGTATCCTCCAGCTGGCTCTGGGGCCTCACTAGTTGTCAGCATATCTCGGCTTCCCATCATAGCTGTTCTCAGTACTGCTACTAGTTCACCCTGATAGGCATCCATAGTGTGCATCAAGTCACGTAACAGGAGAATAACTCGCTTCTCCATTGCATATAGTATGGTTAGATCTCCGGAGAAAGTGACTAAGCGCGGTTAGACTTTAAAATGGCGTACCACTATACATAGATAGCACAACAGGCCTGAAAGATTCTTGCATGAATGTGGCATACAAGATCACTTTTCTCAAACCAAAAAAAAAGTGTTCGTCTCACTCTTCAAAGTTCAATGGATGGTAGAGCTGAATATAGAGTTTCTTACTGTGTTTAAAATAACAAAATATTTAAGCAGACACCCGGAGCTCTAAAGAGATGCGTCTCTCTTCCTCGGCAGTTGGCTCCGCCCCCCCAAAGTACTCTATTTTTATCAAAACTGAGTTTTATACACATTTTTATGGGATTCCTTGCTTTTGGTATCATCATCACACTGAGAAACCCTTGCCAATCGTTTGGATCCTATTGCACCAAAGACTGAGACACTACTTACTGATGTCCCTGACAGAGTGAAAGGAGTTAAGCAGACTACTCCTGAATATCTGGCCTGCATTTATAGCACTTGGCAGTGCATCACTAAATGTGAGTAGAATATTTCTATCCTACTTATTTGTATGTACAAACATATTACGCTATGGTAGTTTGTTTTTTATTTATTCAAAAGGAAGAAATAACACCATATAAGCTGTTGCCACTGAGAGTTAGCTGGTATACTCTAAAACTTCTGGACTGCCCGTACAGCACTTTATAGTGCTCTCCTAAATGTGAGTGCACCCTTATCACTTTCTATCATACCTTTCATTTTTTTAACCTACTACGCTATGGGCGCCTTTTCTTTGTTTATTTTTATATAGGTTTACCATTGCAGTGAGTGGCCATCTCACTTTATGAAGAGCTGCCAGCAAATTATCTTTCCACACATTTTGGGACTAAAAACTAGCTAAAGAAGGAACAAAGAGACATTAGTTTCTACCACTCTCAAATCCCCTACTAGGGATAACATTCCATATTTTGGACATTCTATTAGTCTAATCACATATATAGTGTTTTAATCGTGTTTTAATTGTGTGTTTTTTGGGGGGGGGGTTTGTTTCGTTTTTTTCTATTCCAGATTTTAATCTAAGTATTTTTAGATTTGGGTTATATTTTGAAACCTCTATCCATATATTATTTTTGGCGCACCTATCCACTCTTCCTATTTTGGTTGGTGGAGCTAGTTTGATATAAGGAACTATACTGTCTGAGATTTCCCCCTCAGACGCTATAGAAGAATCCTCCCCCTCAGACCTATGGGAAGAAAAATTCGACATAGCCACACCTGATTCAGTCACCTTACTCACTGAAACCTTACACCACCTTTTTTACGCTTCCCCTGTAGCATGGGAAAAGCTGCCAGGGCATCAGTTACCACAGAAGATATCTGGGTAACAATGTCCTGCAAGGAAACCCCAACTGGAGAAACTGAAGAAACAATGGGCACAGCATGAGTAGACACTGAAGTATGGGATGTTTGAGGAGAAAGCTGCGGCATATCCTTTACAGGAGACCCCCTGAATCCGCCTTAGCTAATGATGGCTCAGAATCAAAAAGTCTATCCCTATAATGTAATGTCCTATCAATACATGATGAACAAAAAGGGATTGGAGGTTCCACATTAGAGTCAAAGCATAAGCTACATGTAACATCTTGCAAAGCCCCTTGATCCATCTTTACCCAAAATAAATCAAACTGGCTTCCTAGAATTTAAAAATAAAAAACATCACTGTCCCTTTAAATTTTAAAAAGAACAAACTTTCTTTTTGCTAATATTCTGTTTTACCACCAAACGGAAAAAAAATACCCAACTAAGCACCTCTAAAACCTCCAGGCAGCCTCCTTACCACAACACACCCTGCTGAGGTGCCTACCTGACCTCCTGTAACAGGAGAATATTCCCTAACAATCCGGACCCAGGAAAAACAGAAGCGCAATGCAGCCCAAGGCGTTCTAAGCTGAAAACGCCGCAAGCAACCTCCATTCAGACCAGAACAAACAGAGTGAGTTCCAGAAAGGCGCGCAACTTAATTGCCGCCTCATAAAACCGCCCCTCCTATTCGTGGGCGTATCTAACAGACCGGCCTCTATTACTGTACAAAAACATAATTTAAGTAAGAACTTACCTGATAAATTCCTTTCTTTCATATTAGCAAGAGTCCATGAGCTAGTGACGTATGGGATATACATTCCTACCAGGAGGGGCAAAGTTTCCCAAACCTCAAAATGCCTACAAATACACCCCTCACCACACCCACAAATCAGTTTAACAAATAGCCAAGAAGTGGGGTGATAAGAAAAAAGTGCGAAAGCATAAATAATAAGGAATTGGAATAATTTATACAAAAAAATTATAACCACCACAAAAAGGGTGGGCCTCATGGACTCTTGCTAATATGAAAGAAAGGAATTTATCAGGTAAGTTCTTACATAAATTATGTTTTCTTTCATGTAATTAGCAAGAGTCCATGAGCTAGTGACGTATGGGATAATGACTACCCAAGATGTGGATCTTTCCACGCAAGAGTCACTAGAGAGGGAGGGATAAAATAAAGACAGCCAATTCCGCTGAAAAATAATCCACACCCAAAATAATTTAAATTTTATAATGAAAAAAAATGAAAATATAAGCAGAAGATTCAAACTGAAACAGCTGCCTGAAGTACTTTTCTACCAAAAACAGCTTCAGAAGAAGAAAACACATCAAAATGGTAGAATTTAGTAAAAGTATGCAAAGAAGACCAAGTTGCTGCTTTGCAAATCTGATCAACCGAAGCTTCATTCCTAAACGCCCAGGAAGCAGAAACTGACCTAGTAGAATGAGCTGTAATCCTTTGAGGCGGAGTTTTACCCGACTCGACATAAGCATGATGAATTGAAGATTTCAACCAAGATGCCAAAGAAATGGCAGAGGCCTTCTGACCTTTCCTGGAACCGGAAAAGATAACAAATAGACTAGAAGTCTTTCGGAAAATCTTAGTAGCTTCAACATAATATTTCAAAGCTCTAACTACATCCAAAGAATGCAATGATTTCTCCTTAGAATTCTTAGGATTAGGACATAATGAAGGAACCACAATTTCTCTACTAATGTTGTTGGAATTCACAACCTTAGGTAAAAACTCAAAAGAAGTTTGCAACACCGCCTTATCCTGGTGAAAAATCAGAAAAGGAGATTCCCAAGAAAGAGCAGATAATTCAGAAACTCTTCTGGCAGAAGAGATGGCCAAAAGGAACAAAACTTTCCAAGAAAGTAATTTAATGTCCAATGAATGCATAGGTTCAAACGGAGGAGCTTGAAGAGCCCTCAGAACCAAATTCAAACTCCAAGGAGGAGAAATTGATTTAATAACAGGTTTTATACGAACCAAAGCTTGTACAAAACAATGAATATCAGGAAGATTAGCAATCTTTCTGTGAAAAAGAACAGAAAGAGCAGAGATTTGTCCTTTCAAGGAACTTGCAGACAAACCTTTATCCAAACCATCCTGAAGAAACTGTAAAATTCTCGGAATTCTAAAAGAATGCCAGGAAAAATGATGAGAAAGACACCAAGAAATATAAGTCTTCCAGACTCTATAATATATCTCCCTAGATACAGATTTACGAGCCTGTAACATAGTATTAATCACAGAGTCAGAGAAACCTCTTTGACTAAGAATCAAGCGTTCAATCTCCATACCTTTAAATTTAAGGATTTGAGATCCTGATGGAAGAAAGGACCTTGCGACAGAAGGTCTGGTCTTAACGGAAGAGTCCATGGTTGGCAAGAAGCCACCCGGACAAGATCCGCATACCAAAACCTGTGAGGCCATGCTGGAGCTACCAGCAGAACAAACTAGCATTCCTTCAGAATCTTGGAGATCACTCTTGGAAGAAGAACTAGAGGTGGAAAGATATAGGCAGGATGATACTTCCAAGGAAGTGACAATGCATCCACTGCTTCCGCTTGAGGATCCCTGGATCTGGACAGATACCTGGGAAGTTTCTTGTTTAGATGAGAGGCCATCAGATCTATTTCTGGAAGTCCCCACATTTGAACAATCTGAAGAAATACCTCTGGGTGAAGAGACCATTCGCCAGGATGCAACGTTTGGCGACAGATAATCCGCTTCCCAATTGTCTATGCCTGGGATATGGACTGCAGAAATTAGACAGGAGCTGGATTCCGCCCAAACCAGAATTCGAGATACTTCTTTCATAGCTAGAGGACTGTGAGTCCCTCCTTGATGATTGATGTATGCCACAGATGTGACATTGTCTGTCTGAAAACAAATGAACGATTCTCTCTTTAGAAGAGGCCAAGACTGAAGAGCTCTGAAAATTGCACAGAGTTCCAAAATATTGATCAGTAATCTCACCTCCTGAGATTCCCAAACCCCTTGTGCCGTCAGAGACCCCCACACAGCTCCCCAACCTGTAAGACTTGCATCTGTTGAAATTACAGTCCAGGTCGTAAGAACAAAAGAAGCCCCCTGAACTAAACGATGGTGATCTGTCCACCACGTCAGAGTGTCGTACAATCGGTTTTAAAGATATTAATTGAGATATCTTTGTGTAATCCCTGCACCATTGGTTCAGCATACAGAGCTGAAGAGGTCGCATGTGAAAACGAGCAAAGGGGATCGCGTCCGATGCAGCAGTCATAAGACCTAGAATTTCCATGCATAAGGCTACCGAAGGGAATGATTGTGACTGAAGGTTTCGACAAGCTGATATCAATTTTAGACGTCTCTTGTCTGTCAAAGATAGAGTCATGGACACTGAATCTATCTGGAAACCCAAAAAGGTTACCCTTGTCTGAGGAATCAATGAACTCTTTAGTAAATTGATCCTCCAACCATGATCTTGAAGAAACAACACAAGTCGATTCGTATGAGATTCTGCTAAATGTAAAGACTGAGCAAGTACCAAGATATCGTCCAAATAAGGAAATACCACAATACCCTGTTCTCTGATTACAGACAGAAGGGCACCGAGAACCTTTGTAAAAATTCTTGGAGCTGTTGCTAGGCCAAACGGCAGAGCCAAAAACTGGTAATGCTTGTCTAGGAAAGAGAATCTCAGAAACTGATAGTGATCTGGATGAATCGGAATATGCAGATATGCATCCTGTAAATCTATTGTAGACATATAATGCCCTTGCTGAACAAAAGACAGGATAGTCCTTACAGTTACCATTTTGAATGTTGGTATCCTTACATAATGATTCAATATTTTTAGATCCAGAACTGGTCTGAAGGAATTCTCCTTCTTTGGTACAATGAAGAGATTTGAATAAAACCCCAGCCCCTGTTCCAGAACTGGAACTGGCATAATTACTCCAGCCAACTCTAGATCTAAAACACATTTCAGAAATGCTTGAGCCTTCGCTGGATTTACTGGGACACGGGAAAGAAAAAATCTCTTTGCAGGAGGTCTTATCTTGAAACCAATTCTGTACCCTTCTGAAACAATGTTCTGAATCCAAAGATTGTGAACCGAATTGATCCAAATTTCTTTGAAAAAACGCAATCTGCCCCCTACCAGCTGAGCTGGAATGAGGGCCGCACCTTCATGTGGACTTAGGAGCTGGCTTTGATTTTCTAAAAGGCTTGGATTTATTCCAGACTGGAGATGGTTTCCAAACTGATACCGCTCCTGAGGATGAAGGATCAGGCTTTTGTTCCTTGTTGTGACGAAAGGAACGAAAACGATTATTAGACCTGAATTTACCTTTAGACTTTTTATCCTGTGGTAAAAAAGTTCCTTTCCCTCCAGTAACAGTTGAGATAATAGAATCCAACTGAGAACCAAATAATTTATTACCCTGGAAAGAAAGGGAAAGCAGAGTAGACTTAGAAGACATATCAGCATTCCAAGTTTTAAGCCATAAAGCTCTTCTAGCTAAAATAGCTAGAGACATATACCTGACATCAACGCTAATGATATCAAAGATGGCATCACAAATAAAATTATTAGCATGTTGAAGCAGAATAATAATGCTATGAGAATTATGATCTGTTACTTGTTGCGCTAAAGCTTCCAACCAAAAAGTTGAAGCTGCAGCAACATCCCCCAAAGATATAGCAGGTCTAAGAAGATTACCTGAACACAAATAAGCTTTTCTTAGAAAGGATTCAATTTTCCTATCTAAAGGATCCTTAAAGGAAGTACCATCTGCCGTAGGAATAGAAGTGCGCTTAGCAAGAGTAGAGACAGCCCCATCAACCTTAGGGATTTTGTCCCAAAACTCTAATCTGTCAGATGGCACAGGATATAATTGCTTAAAACGTTTAGAAGGAGTAAATGAATTACCCAAATTATTCCATTCCCTGGAAATTACTTCAGAAATAGCACCAGGAACAGGAAAAAACTTCTGGAATAACTACAGGAGATTTAAAAACCTTATCTAAACGTTTAGATTTAGTATCAAGAGGACCAGAATCCTCAATTTCTAATGCAATTAGGACTTCTTTAAGTAAAGAACAAATAAATTCCATTTTAAATAAATATGAAGATTTATCAGCATCAACCTCTGAGACAGAATCCTCTGAACCAGAAGAACCACTATCAGAATCAGAATGATGATGTTCATTTAAAAATTCATCTGAACAATGAGAAGTTTTAAAAGACTTTTTATGTTTACTAGAAGGAGGAATAACAGACATAGCCTTCTTAATGGATTTAGAAACAAAATCTCTAATGTTATCAGGAACACTCTGAGTATTAGATGTTGACGGAACAGCAACAGGTAATGGAACTTTACTAAAGGAAATATTATCTGCATTAACAAGTTTGTCATGACATTCAATATAAACAATAGCTGGAGGAATAGCTACCAAAAGTTTACAGCAGATACACTTAGCTTTGGTAGCTCCAGCACCAGGCAGCGATTTTCCAGAAGTATCTTCTGACTCAGTTGCAACGTGGGACATCTTGCAATATGTAATAGAAAAAAACAACAACATATAAAGCAAAATTAATCAAATTCCTTAAATGACAGTTTCAGGAATGGGAAAAAAATGCCAGTGAACAAGCTTCTAGCAACCAGAAGCAATAAATAATGAGACTTAAATAATGTGGAGACAAAAGTGACGCCCATATTTTTTTTTTATTTTTTTTCTTTAGCGCCAGATAAGACGCCCACATTATTTGGCGCCAAAAAAATGACGCCACATCCGGAACGCCGACACTTTTGGCGCAAAAGAACGTCAAAAATGACGCAACCTCCGGCGACACGTATGACACCGGAAACAGAAAAAAATTTTGCGCCAAAAAAATCCGCGCCAAGAATGACGCAATAAAATGAAGCATTTTCAGCCCCCGCGAGCCTAACAGCCCACAGGGAAAAAGTCAAATTTTAAGGTAAGAAAAAAATGATTGATTCAAATGCATTATCCCAAATATGAAACTGACTGTCTGAAATAAGGAATGTTGAACATCCTGAGTCAAGGCAAATAAATGTTTGAATACATATATTTAGAACTTTATAAAAAAGTGCCCAACCATAGCTTAGAGTGTCACAGAAAATAAGACTTACTTACCCCAGGACACTCATCTACATGTTGTAGAAAGCCAAACCAGTACTGAAACGAAAATCAGCAGAGGTAATGGTATATATATATAAGAGTATATCGTCGATCTGAAAAGGGAGGTAAGAGATGAATCTCTACGACCGATAACAGAGAACCTATGAAATAGACCCCGTAGAAGGAGATCATTGAATTCAAATAGGCAATACTCTCCTCACATCCCTCTGACATTCACTGCACGCTGAGAGGAAAACCGGGCTCCAACCTGCTGCGGAGCGCATATCAACGTAGAATCTAGCACAAACTTACTTCACCACCTCCATAGGAGGCAAAGTTTGTAAAACTGATTTGTGGGTGTGGTGAGGGGTGTATTTGTAGTTATTTTGAGGTTTGGGAAACTTTGCCCCTCCTGGTAGGAATGTATATCCCATACGTCACTAGCTCATGGACTCTTGCTAATTACATGAAAGAAAAGCCGGTAACAAGCAAATAACACACACGCAGCAACATCGCTGCAAAGTACACAGAGCCTCTCCTCAACACAGCGTCACCCAGTGTTCCCCACATACTGCCAAGGAAAATCCCCACATAGGAATTCCGGCCCCAAGTAGAACAGAAAAGTGCCTTAAACTTCTTAAGCTCTAAGAAATAAAAAAACAGGAACTTACCTGACTTCCAATCTGTCCGGCAGCAGGGCAGTTCACAGATATGAGAAGGCATCCTCCCCCCCATATACCTGTGGAACACGAATGAAAGACTGACTAAAGCTAATCAGGCTTTCAGGACAGGGCAGCAACCATAAATGGAAGGCACAGTGAGAAATAAACCCCACTAGTTTCCAAGTGCTTAAAAGCCACAACAGCTCTACTTTAGAGACTGACGAGGAACACAGCTAAACCCTAATAAAAAACAGAACAACCTGTTTTGCTTTGAAAAACAAAAACCTCTTGATTAAAGAATCTTCAGACAACTAAAACTTGACCACCTTCTTGCACAGGCAAAAAGAATGACTGGGGGTCGTGGGTAGGGGGACTGATATTTAACAGCTTTGCTGTGGTGCTCTTTGCCTCCTCCTGCTGGCCAGGAGTGATATTCCCAACAGTAATTATGATGATCCGTGGATTTACCATGTCATTAGAAAGAAAACAAACACAAAACACATGAAACAGAAAAAAAATTACCATAAGTCCCTTTAAATAAAAACAAATGACTACAGGATAGAAAGTAATCTTTCAGGTCACACTAATGAAATTAATAAATAGTGGTTTACTAGATACAATAAATATTGGTAAGACAATCTTAAAACTACTGCTTTGCATTTTCTCACCTTGCATAATAAAAGTGAGCCAGCAGATCAGCAGTGACCTTATATTGCCACATTAGCATCAGATACTCCATGCCAGGCCACATCTGAACTTTACTTGAAATCAAGGTTAATTCTTCTATGCTGATTTGTGTAGCAGAAGAGTCGTCTTGAGGAATCTCAGTAGGACAAAAAACAACTTCAAGCCTCTTTAAATCAGCACATTGAGATTCTATAGATGCAATCAAATTATCTGTAATGGCAAAGGATTGTACAAATAGTTAAACTAAAAATCAGCAGGAGAAACCGTTCATAGGATTAAAAAATAAAGTTATGTATTTAGATGATAAAAATAATAAAATTAAAAAAAGAGAAAAAGTAAAATAAACTGTTCCCAAATTACTATTGTACCTGCCCAAAACAAAAAATATTTTATATCTTACCATAATTACACAGGGAAAAAGTTGTTAACAAAACGAACATTTAAAATGTTGCCAGTGTGGAGTGACACCCTCAAAGGGATAGCCCTTGCCTTTCAGAGAGAATCAGGGTTAGAGGGTTAACAGCTGCCAGAGGAGAGAAACACATTCTAGACATTGGATTGTACCAGTACTTTGGTACAATTGTTACTAGGGAAATCAACCAAGTGCATACTGTAATTTACACACAAAGCATATTGTAAAGCAAAAACAACATGCACCTATTCATTATAACACATCATTTTGCATTACTGTGTTTAGCTTACTATGTGCTTAGCTCCTACAGTACTTTACTTAGGCAGTTAATCCCTCAACAGAGGGTAGATGCATAGGCCTTTTTGTGATGTTTCTCATTGGGCCTATTATCCTAGCTACATGTATTACACTACTGCAATTGACACCATAAAAACTGGAAGACCAAAAAAGTGTGTGGCTTTTTGCATACCTTTAGCCCCTCTCTCTGTTAGTCATCCATAATATTAATACGACATGTATAACAAATTATAAATTATTAAAGGGATAGTAAACACCAAAAAGTTATTATTTAAAAAGATAATCCCTTTATTTACCATTCCCCAGTTTTGCATAACCAACACGGTTATAGAAATATACTTTTTACCTCTGTGATTACCTTGTATCTAAGCTTCTGCTGACTGCCTCCTTATCTCAGATCTTTTGACAGACTTGCATTTCAGTCAATTAGTGATGACTCTTTAATAACTTCAAGTGTGTGAGCACAATGTTATCTATATAAAACACATGAACTAACACCCTCTAGCTGTGAAAAACTGTCAAATGCATTCAGAAAAGAGGTGGCATTTAAGGGATTAGAAATTAGCATATGAGCCTACCTGGTTTAGCTTTCAACTAAGAATACCAAGAGAAAAAAAGCAAAATTTGATGATAAAAGTAAATTAGAAAGTTGTTTAAACTGACATGCCTTATCTGAATCATGAAAGTTTAATTTGAACTTTACTATCCCTTTAAGCCTACCTCAGTATGCTCTCAAGAGAAGCAGCTAAGTTTCAACAAATGATACAAAAAAGTTAAAATTTCATAATAGAAGCTGGATTTTTTTATTTATTTTTTTAACTGTACGCCCTATCTGAATTATAAAAGTTTGACTTCCATGTCTCTTCTTTTAAGAATACTTCTTTCTAAGAATTTGAGAAATTCCTATATTTGTTATTCCTCATCTGATAAGTTAAAATAAATTCCAGTCTAATTTAAGTAGTGTCTGATGAAGGAGCACTATTGGAATTTCTGTGCAAGTAATATTCATGAAAACCAGCACCACTACATTCATCCACAATATCTCAGCCCCTTCAAATTGTTTTCCAATCAGTAAAGTTACCAGTATTGACTGCATCCTGATGGTTAGCTTGCAGAATAAGGCCCCAGGCTTGCAATATTTTGGATTTTATGTCCCCCGCTGAGCAAGCTGCTTTTAGTGTACAGAGTTCCTGCTGTGATCTGCCATCTCCGTTAACCGGTCTCAACTCCAATGTATCAAGGGCGACACAAAGAGCTTTTAACTTCTGAACAGCCTGTACCACAGAAGACTCCTGTGTTTAAGAGAATCAAAGTTATTATTTTACATCTAAAAGAGTTTGGTTGAGCATTCCTTTATAATAAATGTGTTTTAAGTTGGTGTGTTCCTAGATTGCTCTGTATTTCCAAAAGCCTGAAACATTTGCTGCAAAATGTTAGTTTTAAAAGTCTATAAAACATTTAAAAGGGAAACATTTTTTTTCTTTAATGATTGAGATTAAGCATACAATATTAAACAACTTTCCAATTTACTTCTATTATCAAATTTGCTTAATTATCTTGGCAGCATTAAGCTACTGGGAGAACACATCTGGTGAGCCAATAAGTCACATATGTGCAGTTACCAATCACCAGCTAGCTCCCAGTAGTGTGTTGCTGTCCCTGAGTCTACCCAACTATGTTTTTCAACTAAGGATACTAAGAAAAAGAGTTTAATTAGAGAATATAAGTAAATTGGAAAGTTTTAAAATTGCATGCTCTAAATCATGGATGTATAATTTTGACTTTAATATACGTAGTATATATAAAGTACTGCAATACATAATGATGCTTCTGCTAGACTCATCTTCCTTAGCCGTCACTCCACATATACAGCACTACTGGCTTTAGTTTGGTTTATGATTCTGAATTTTATTCTTAAAGGGACACTGAACTCAATTTTTTTCTTTTGTGATTCAGATAGAGCATGCAAATGTAAGCAACTTTCTAATTTACTCCTATTATCAAAATGTATTCATTCTCTTGGTATTTTTATTTGAAAAGCAAGAATGTAGAATTTAGATGCCGGCCTATTTTTGGTGAACAACCTGGGTTGTTCTTGCCAATTGGTGAATTAATTTAACCGACCAATAAACAAGAGCTGTCCAGGGACCAAACCAAAAAAAGCTTATGCCTTTTTTTCAAATAAAGATAGGAAGAGAACGAAGAAAAATTAATAGGAGTAAATTAGAAAATTGCTTAAAATTGCATGTTCTATCTGAATCACAAAATAAAAAATTTGGGTTCAGTGTCCCTTTAAGGCGAACATGCATAGTCCTCACAAACAAAACCTGCCATAGCTCTGCTCTTGTCTGCAAATACAATCCCAACCCCACACTTTGCCCATAATCTACTTCTCTCCTCCTCTTACTTTGCTTACACACAATTTTCCAGAATTGCACCTATACTATGGATTACCTCACTAGCCTGCATAAAACCTTTACCGTATGTTCAAGACATGTGAAAATTGTAATTAGATGTTTCTCTTGCATTTGATTTCTTCCCTCCCCGTTTATTCTCTCCTGATATCTTCTCCCCCTCCCCCTTTATTCTCTCCTGATATCTCCTCCCCCTCCCCCTTTAGTCTCTCCAGATATATCCTTAAGAACATGCAAACAGGTGTATAATATGTATTAATACTTTCCCCTTCTGGTGAACCGCAGCCGTCCCACAGTCTCTCCCAAGGTCTGTGTGAATATATCAGGTGTGCTAGCTGGAGGCGCTGGTTCAGCTTGTATCAGTCGTTGGTATCTTCCTTTCCTTTCTCGGTTGTATAACTCTAGGTGCAAAATAGTGGTGCTGAAGTATCAGACAATACACCATACAAAGGTGAATATCTACTCACAGTGTATATTGCAGGTTACCGGCTCCTTCCCAATATGAAAAGACAATATCACAGATTCAGTAAAAAAGTTTGTCTTTATTTGGCTCAACGCAAAAGCGTTTCAACGGTCCCAGCCGTCTTTCTCAAGAGCAATAAAAGTGCTTTACAAACCAAAGCATACCTTTCTGCTGCACAGGCGGCCTTTAAATACATGTCAGTTACGCTACCTGCTTCCCCATTGGAGAAGAGCAGGTTTACACCCGATTCAAAATTTCAATTGTAAATTTAAAATAAACATCTAAAAAAACATAAAAAACAACATTAATTATATTAGAAACTATAAGTTTGTTTTAAAATATAAAATTTCTGTAGATATCATCAGTTTTGCCGGTTTTGTAGTTCCCTTTCAGGTCCGGTATGTCAGTAAAGATCACATGTTATAGGTTATCCAATGAGATTCAGTTTCTGGTATAGTGATGTTTTGTAGTTCCCTTTCAGGTAATTCTCTATTTTAGGTTCCCATTCAGGTCTGATATGTCAGTGGGTATCACATGTTATCGAATGTCCAATGAAAAACAGTTTCTGATTTTCTCAAAATAAAAAGACATAAGTGTTATTCACAGATACAAAGTTTCTTATATGAATTCTGCTTATCCAAATATTTAGAGGAGGTAGAATAAATTGCCACTTAGAAGTTTGTTATAAGTTGGAATAGATACTTTTCATAATTAAACATTCATATTATAAATAGACTTCTATACTTATTGAATGTTAAATATTGACTCAGCGACTTGTGTGTTGCATATAATTTCTTGAAATTAAGTGTGAGAATTATATTCTTTTGTACAATATGTGTATATATAAACATTAAGTGTGATGATATAACATGAACTGTCTGTATAAATACATGTTTATTTTGCCCCCTTTCATGTACTAATGTTTTTCAGTATTCACTTTACACAAATTTTACTGGTTTATTCGGGCCCCAATTTTTCTTAGGAACACATTATAGATTACCATCTATTTTGCCCCCCTTTCATATGTTGAAGGTTTTTAAGACAAAAACAGCTTCTTTTTTTTTGTGTGTGTCCTTATACTCTTATTCACCTCAACAAGAACAAAAAATGTTACTGATTTATTTAGGCCCCATATTTTCACCTTTTGAATTTATCATTTATTTTGCCCCCCCTTTCATATGTTAAGAGTTTTTTAGACAAAGGCAGCAATTTTTGTGTCCTTATTTAGACCCCATTGGGCATATGTTCTAAGTGTATGTATCCATTTTAATTCTCTTTGGTCTAGTTGTTTTGCCAGATTACCACCCCTCCAATGAAGTTCAACCTTCTCAACTCCTATCCATAGAAAGGATTCTTTTGTGAAATGTTCACAATTGTTGCAGTGTAGCGGCACTCCGTGGTCATCATGATTCTTTTCTATTTTATTTTGATGTTCCATGATTCTTGTTTTTAAAAATCTGGACGTTTGTCCTAAATACTGGATTTTGCAGCCACATTGCAACAAATATATCACATTTTTACTTTTGCAAGTAGTGAATTCTTTTATTTCAAATTTTTTTCCCGTAACTGTGGAGTCAAATGTTTTGTGTGTTCTTCTGGTGTAGTTACAACCTTTGCATTTGCCGCAAGTGAAGAATCAAATTTTGTCCTTTTCTGAAGATAACTGTGGGCTTAGCTGGAATTATAGGTCCTAGATATTCATCCTCCTTTATAATGTGCCAGTGCTTTTGTATAATTTTTTTGATTGTATGATGTTCTACATTAAATGTGGTCACAAATTTAGGGAAATTATTATTAAATGAGGTCTCATTTTTGTGTTTGTTTTCTAACAGGGTTGATCTTATTTTATTTCCAACTTCTTTTCTTTCTTTTTCTAAAGCTCTATGGTCATATCCCTTTTGTATGAATCTTTCTTTGAGTATTCTTGATTGTTGTTCGTAATCATCTATATTGCTGCAGTTCCTGCGTATTCATAGGAATTGGCTTTTTGGTACTGACTTTAGCCAGTTAGGATGGTGGCAGCTATCATGTCTAATGTAGGTGTTAGTGTCACACTTCTTAAAGTATGTTTTGCTGTGGATTTTTTCATCTATAGTGTAAAGAGTTAAATCTAAAAAATGTATTTCTTTTTTGTCATTCTACTGATAATGTGACTTGCTGATTGTTATTAAGTATTTGTACAAATTCTATGAGTTTGGACTCACCCCCCTTCCATATGCACAGAATGTCATCTATATATCTATGCCAGGACACCAGGTCTGCACCAAATTCTTGATTATGCCATATATGAGTTGTCTCAAAATAGTCCATGTAAATATTGGCATAACTTGGTGCAAACCTGGTGCCCATGGCAGTCCCACAAATCTGTAAATAGTAGTTCCCATTGAACCAAAAAAAGTTGTGATATAGAATAAATTCTATGGCTCTAAGTATGAAATCTAGTAATTTTGGTGATTATTAGTAGGATAGATTCTTTAAGTTCAAACTTGTCAGCATTCATAGATTTTTTTCTCCAACCCTATGCACAGAAGGCAAGATCTCATTTAAAAGATACCAAACATGTTTTACAAATGATACAAAATATACCCTGGCAAGAAAATTACTTTTGGGTCACCATGGACGTGACTTCTTTGTATACCATAATTGATCACAAAAAAGGGATTGAGGCAGTTAAATGGAAACTATCAGAAGATAAAGATTTATCACCAAAATTACTAGATTTCATATTTAGAGCCATAGAATTTATTCTATATCACAACTTTTTTTGGTTCAATGGGAACTACTATTTACAGATTTGTGGGACTGCCATGGGCACCAGGTTTGCTCCAAGTTATGCCAATATTTACATGGACTATTTTGAGACGACTCATATATGGCATAATCAAGAATTTGGTGCAGACCTGGTGTCCTGGCATAGATATATAGATGACATTCTGTGCATATGGAAGGGGGGTGAGTCCAAACTCATAGAATTTGTACAAATACTTAATAACAATAATCAGCAAGTCACATTATCAGTAGAATATGACAAAAAACAGAATTTATGTTTACCTGATAAATTTCTTTCTCCAACGGTGTGTCCGGTCCACGGCGTCATCCTTACTTGTGGGATATTCTCTTCCCCAACAGGAAATGGCAAAGAGCCCAGCAAAGCTGGTCACATGATCCCTCCTAGGCTCCGCCTACCCCAGTCATTCGACCGACGTTAAGGAGGAATATTTGCATAGGAGAAACCATATGGTACCGTGGTGACTGTAGTTAAAGAAAATAAAATATCAGACCTGATTAAAAAAACCAGGGCGGGCCGTGGACCGGACACACCGTTGGAGAAAGAAATTTATCAGGTAAACATAAATTCTGTTTTCTCCAACATAGGTGTGTCCGGTCCACGGCGTCATCCTTACTTGTGGGAACCAATACCAAAGCTTTAGGACACGGATGAAGGGAGGGAGCAAATCAGGTCACCTAAATGGAAGGCACCACGGCTTGCAAAACCTTTCTCCCAAAAATAGCCTCAGAAGAAGCAAAAGTATCAAACTTGTAAAATTTGGTAAAAGTGTGCAGTGAAGACCAAGTCGCTGCCCTACATATCTGATCAACAGAAGCCTCGTTCTTGAAGGCCCATGTGGAAGCCACAGCCCTAGTGGAATGAGCTGTGATTCTTTCGGGAGGCTGCCGTCCGGCAGTCTCGTAAGCCAATCTGATGATGCTTTTAATCCAAAAAGAGAGAGAGGTAGAAGTTGCTTTTTGACCTCTCCTTTTACCTGAATAAACAACAAACAAGGAAGATGTTTGTCTAAAATCCTTTGTAGCATCTAAATAGAATTTTAGAGCGCGAACAACATCCAAATTGTGCAACAAACGTTCCTTCTTTGAAACTGGTTTTGGACACAGAGAAGGTACGATAATCTCCTGGTTAATGTTTTTGTTAGAAACAACTTTTGGAAGAAAACCAGGTTTAGTACGTAAAACCACCTTATCTGCATGGAACACCAGATAAGGAGGAGAACACTGCAGAGCAGATAATTCTGAGACTCTTCTAGCAGAAGAAATCGCAACTAAAAACAAAACTTTCCAAGATAATAACTTAATATCAACGGAATGTAAGGGTTCAAACGGAACCCCCTGAAGAACTGAAAGAACTAAATTGAGACTCCAAGGAGGAGTCAAAGGTTTGTAAACAGGCTTGATTCTAACCAGAGCCTGAACAAAGGCTTGAACATCTGGCACAGCTGCCAGCTTTTTGTGAAGTAATACCGACAAGGCAGAAATCTGTCCCTTCAGGGAACTTGCAGATAATCCTTTTTCCAATCCTTCTTGAAGGAAGGATAGAATCCTAGTAATCTTAACCTTGTCCCAAGGGAATCCTTTAGATTCACACCAACAGATATATTTTTTCCAAATTTTGTGGTAAATCTTTCTAGTCACAGGCTTTCTGGCCTGAACAAGAGTATCGATCACAGAATCTGAGAATCCTCGCTTCGATAAAATCAAGCGTTCAATCTCCAAGCAGTCAGCTGGAGTGAAACCAGATTCGGATGTTCGAACGGACCCTGAACAAGAAGGTCTCGTCTCAAAGGTAGCTTCCAAGGTGGAGCCGATGACATATTCACCAGATCTGCATACCAAGTCCTGCGTGGCCACGCAGGAGCTATCAAGATCACCGACGCCCTCTCCTGCTTGATCCTGGCTATCAGCCTGGGGATGAGAGGAAATGGCGGGAACACATAAGCTAGTTTGAAGGTCCAAGGTGCTACTAGTGCATCCACTAGAGCCGCCTTGGGATCCCTGGATCTGGCCCCGTAGCAAGGAACTTTGAAGTTCTGACGAGAGGCCATCAGATCCATGTCTGGAATGCCCCACAGGTGAGTGACTTGGGCAAAGATTTCCGGATGGAGTTCCCACTCCCCCGGATGCAATGTCTGACGACTCAGAAAATCCGCTTCCCAATTTTCCACTCCTGGGATGTGGATAGCAGACAGGTGGCAGGAGTGAGACTCCGCCCAAAGAATAATTTTGGTTACTTCTTCCATCGCTAGGGAACTCCTTGTTCCCCCCTGATGGTTGATGTACGCAACAGTCGTCATGTTGTCTGATTGAAACCGTATGAACCTGGTCCTCGCAAGCTGGGGCCAGGCCTGGAGCGCATTGAATATCGCTCTCAGTTCCAGAATATTTATCGGTAGAAGAGATTCTTCCCGAGACCAAAGACCCTGAGCTTTCAGGGATCCCCAGACCGCGCCCCAGCCTATCAGACTGGCGTCGGTCGTGACAATGACCCACTCTGGTCTGTGGAACATCATCCCTTGAGACAGATTGTCCAGGGACAGCCACCAACGGAGTGAGTCTCTGGTCCTCTGATTTACTTGTATCTTCGGAGACAAGTCTGTATAGTCCCCATTCCACTGACTGAGCATGCACAGTTGTAATGGTCTTAGATGAATGCGCGCAAAAGGAACTATGTCCATCGCCGCCACCATCAACCCGATCACTTCCATGCACTGAGCTATGGAAGGAAGAGGAACGGAATGAAGTATCCGACAAGAGTCCAGAAGCTTTGTTTTTCTGGCCTCTGTTAGAAAGATCCTCATTTCTAAGGAGTCTATAATTGTTCCCAAGAAGGGAACCCTTGTTGACGGGGATAGAGAACTCTTTTCCACGTTCACTTTCCAGCCGTGAGATCTGAGAAAGGCCAGGACAATGTCCGTGTGAGCCTTTGCTTGAGGAAGGGACGACGCTTGAATCAGAATGTCGTCCAGGTAAGGTACTACTGCAATGCCCCTTGGTCTTAGCACCGCTAGAAGGGACCCTAGTACCTTTGTGAAAATCCTTGGAGCAGTGGCTAATCCGAAAGGAAGCGCCACGAACTGGTAATGTTTGTCCAGGAATGCAAACCTTAGGAACCGATGATGTTCCTTGTGGATAGGAATATGTAGATACGCATCCTTTAAATCCACCGTGGTCATAAATTGACCTTCCTGGATGGAAGGAAGGATAGTTCGAATGGTTTCCATCTTGAACGATGGGACCTTGAGAAATTTGTTTAAGATCTTGAGATCTAGGATTGGTCTGAACGTTCCCTCTTTTTTGGGAACTATGAACAGATTGGAGTAGAACCCCATCCCTTGTTCTCTTAATGGAACAGGATGAATTACTCCCATTTTTAACAGGTCTTCTACACAATGTAAGAACGCCTGTCTTTTTATGTGGTCTGAAGACAACTGCGACTTGTGGAACCTCCCCCTTGGGGGAAGTCCCTTGAATTCCAGAAGATAACCCTGGGAGACTATTTCTAGCGCCCAAGGATCCAGAACATCTCTTGCCCAAGCCTGAGCGAAGAGAGAGAGTCTGCCCCCCACCAGATCCGGTCCCGGATCGGGGGCCAATATTTCATGCTGTCTTGGTAGCAGTGGCAGGTTTCTTGGCCTGCTTTCCCTTGTTCCAGCCTTGCATTGGTCTCCAAGCTGGCTTGGCCTGAGAAGTATTACCCTCTTGCTTAGAGGACGTAGCACCTTGGGCTGGTCCGCTTTTACGAAAGGGACGAAAATTAGGTCTATTTTTTGCCTTGAAGGGCCGATCCTGAGGAAGGGCGTGGCCCTTACCCCCAGTGATATCAGAGATAATCTCTTTCAAGTCAGGACCAAACAGCGTTTTCCCCTTGAAAGGAATGTTTAGTAGCTTGTTCTTGGAAGACGCATCAGCCGACCAAGATTTCAACCAAAGCGCTCTGCGCGCCACAATAGCAAACCCAGAGTTCTTAGCCGCTAACTTAGCCAATTGCAAAGAGGCGTCTAGAGTGAAAGAATTAGCCAATTTGAGAGCATTGATTCTGTCCATAATCTCCTCATAAGGAGGAGAGTCACTATCGAGCACCTTAAGCAGTTCATCAAACCAGAAATATGCGGCTGTAGTGACAGGGACAATGCATGAAATGGGTTGTAGAAGGTAACCCTGCTGAACAAACATCTTTTTAAGCAAACCTTCTAATTTTTTATCCATAGGATCTTTGAAAGCACAACTATCCTCTATGGGAATAGTGGTGCGTTTGTTTAAAGTAGAAACCGCTCCCTCGACCTTGGGGACTGACTGCCATAAGTCCTTTCTGGGGTCGACCATAGGAAACAATTTTTTAAATATGGGGGGAGGGACGAAAGGAATACCGGGCCTTTCCCATTCTTTATTAACAATGTCCGCCACCCGCTTGGGTATAGGAAAAGCTTCTGGGAGCCCCGGCACCTCTAGGAACTTGTCCATTTTACATAGTTTCTCTGGGATGACTAAATTTTCACAATCATCCAGAGTGGATAATACCTCCTTAAGCAAAATGCGGAGATGTTCCAATTTAAATTTAAATGTAATCACATCAGATTCAGCCTGCTGAGAAATGTTCCCTAAATCAGTAATTTCTCCCTCAGACAAAACCTCCCTGGCCCCCTCAGATTGGGTTAGGGGCCCTTCAGAGATATTAATATCAGCGTCGTCATGCTCTTCAGTAACTAAAACAGAGCAGCCACGCTTACGCTGACAAGGGTTCATTTTGGCTAAAATGTTTTTGACAGAATTATCCATTACAGCCGTTAATTGTTGCATAGTAAGGAGTATTGGCGCGCTAGATGTACTAGGGGCCTCCTGAGTGGGCAAGACTCGTGTAGACGAAGGAGGGAATGATGCAGTACCATGCTTACTCCCCTCACTTGAGGAATCATCTTGGGCATCATTGTCATTATCACATAAATCACATTTATTTAAATGAATAGGAATTCTGGCTTCCCCACATTCAGAACACAGTCTATCTGGTAGTTCAGACATGTTAAACAGGCATAAACTTGATCAGAAAGTACAAAAAACGTTTTAAAATAAAACCGTTACTGTCACTTTAAATTTTAAACTGAACACACTTTATTACTGCAATTGCGAAAAAACATGAAGGAATTGTTCAAAATTCACCAAATTTTCACCACAGCGTCTTAAAGCCTTGAAAATATTGCACACCAATTTTGGAAGCTTTAACCCTTAAAATAACGGAACCGGAGCCGTTTTAAGCTTTAAACCCCTTTACAGTCCCTGGTATCTGCTTTGCTGAGACCCAACCAAACCCAAAGGGGAATACGATACCAAATGACGCCTTCAGAAGTCTTTTATAAGTATCAGAGCTCCTCTCACATGCGACTGCATGCCATGCCTCTCAAAAACAAGTGCGCAACACCGGCGCGAAAATGAGACTCTGCCTATGCTTTGGGAAAGCCCCTAAAGAATAAGGTGTCTAAAACAGTGCCTGCCGATATTATTAAATCAAAATACCCAGAATAAATGATTCCTCAAGGCTAAATAAGTGTTAATATCAATCGATTTAGCCCAAAAAAAGTCTACAGTTTAAATAAGCCCTTGTGAAGCCCTTATTTACAATCGTAATAAACATGGCTTACCGGATCCCATAGGGAAAATGACAGCTTCCAGCATTACATCGTCTTGTTAGAATGTGTCATACCTCAAGCAGCAAGAGACTGCAAACTGTTCCCCCAACTGAAGTTAATTGCTCTCAACAGTCCTGTGTGGAACAGCCATGGATTTTAGTTACGGTTGCTAAAATCATTTTCCTCATACAAACAGAATTCTTCATCTCTTTTCTGTTTCTGAGTAAATAGTACGTACCAGCACTATTTGAAAATAACAAACTCTTGATTGAATAATGAAAAACTACAGTTAAACACTAAAAAACTCTAAGCCATCTCCGTGGAGATGTTGCCTGTACAACGGCAAAGAGAATGACTGGGGTAGGCGGAGCCTAGGAGGGATCATGTGACCAGCTTTGCTGGGCTCTTTGCCATTTCCTGTTGGGGAAGAGAATATCCCACAAGTAAGGATGACGCCGTGGACCGGACACACCTATGTTGGAGAAAAGAAATACATTTTTTAGATTTAACTCTTTACACTATAGATGAAAAAATCCACAGCAAAACATACTTTAAGAAGTGTGACACTAACACCTACATTAGACATGATAGCTGCCACCATCCTAACTGGCTAAAGTCAGTACCAAAAAGCCAATTCCTACGAATACGCAGGAACTGCAGCAATATAGATGATTACGACCAACAATCAAGAATACTCAAAGAAAGATTCATACAAAAGGGATATGACCATAGAGCTTTAGAAAAAGAAAGAAAAGAAGTTGGAAATAAAAAAAGATCAACCCTGTTAGAAAACAAACACAAAAATGAGACCTCATTTAATAATGATTTCCCTAAATTTGTGACCACATTTAATGTAGATCATCATACAATCAAAAAAATTATACAAAAGCACTGGCACATTATAAAGGAGGATGAATATCTAGGACCTATAATTCCAGCTAAGCCCACAGTTATCTTCAGAAAAGGACAAAATTTGAAACAAAAATTAGCTCCCTCACTCATAAAAAGGCATAGCCCCCAAAAAACCTTTACAAATAAGTAACATGACAGGCTTCTTCACTTGCGGCAAATGCAAAGGTTGTAACTACACCAGAAGAACACACAAAACATTTGACTCCACAGTTACGGGAAAAAAATTTGAAATAAAAGAATTCATTACTTGCAAAAGTAAAAATGTGATATATTTGTTGCAATGTGGCTGCAAAATCCAGTATTTAGGACAAACGTCCAGATTTTTAAAAACAAGAATCATGGAACATCAAAATAAAATAGAAAAGAATCATGACCACGGAGTGCCGCTACACTGCAACAATTGTGAACATTTCACAAAAGAATCCTTTCTATGGATAGGAGTTGAGAAGGTTGAACTTCATTGGAGGGGTGGTAATCTGGCAAAATAACTAGACCAAAGAGAATTAAAATGGATACATACACTTAGAACATATGCCCAATGGGGTCTAAATAAGGACACAAAAATTGCTGCCTTTGTCTAAAAAACTCTTAACATATGAAAGGGGGGGGGGGCAAAATAAATGATAAATTCAAAAGGTGAAAATATGGGGCCTAAATAAATCAGTAACATTTTTTGTTCTTGTTGAGGTGAATACGAGTATAAGGACACACACAAAAAAAAGAAGCTGTTTTTGTCTTAAAAACCTTCAACATATGAAAGGGGGGCAAAATAGATGATAATCTATAATGTGTTCCTAAGAAAAATTGGGGCCCGAATAAACCAGTAAAATTTGTGTAAAGTGAATACTGAAAAACATTAGTACATGAAAGGGGGGCAAAATAAACATGTATTTATACAGACAGTTCATGTTATATCATCACACTTAATGTTTATATATACACATATTGTACAAAAGAATATAATTCTCACACTTAATTTCAAGAAATTATATGCAACACACAAGTCGCTGAGTCAATATTTAACATTCAATAAGTATAGAAGTCTATTTATAATATGAATGTTTAATTATGAAAAGTATCTATTCCAACTTATAACAAACTTCTAAGTGGCAATTTATTCTACCTCCTCTAAATATTTGGATAAGCAGAATTCATATAAGAAACTTTGTATCTGTGAATAACACTTATGTCTTTATTTTGAGAAAATCAGAAACTGTTTTTCATTGGACATTCGATAACGTGATACCCACTGACATATCAGACCTGAATGGGAACCTAAAATAGAGAACTACCTGAAAGGGAACTACAAAACATCACTATACCAGAAACTGAATCTCATTGGATAACCTATAACATGTGATCTTCACTGACATACCGGACCTGAAAGAGAACTTGAAACAGAAAACTACCTGAAAGGAAACTACAAAACCGGCAAAAATGATGATATCTACAGAAATGTTATATTTTAAAACAAACTTATAGTTTCTAATATAAATAATATTGTTTTTTATGTTTTTTTAGATGTTTATTTTAAATTTACAATTTAAATTTTGAATCGGGTGTAAACCTGCTCTCCTTAAATGGGGAAGCAGGTAGCGTAACTGACATGTATTTAAAGGCCGCCTGTGCAGCGGAAAGGTATGCTTTGGTTTGTAAAGCACTTTTATTGCTCTTGAGAAAGACGGCTGGGACCGTTGAAACGCTTTTGCGTTGAGCCAAATAAAGACAAACTTTTTTACTGAATCTGTGATATTGTCTTTTCATATTGGGAAGGAGCCGGTAACCTGCAATATACACTGTGAGTAGATATTCACCTTTGTATGGTGTATTGTCTGATATTTTGCACCTAGAGTTATACAACCGAGGAAGGAAAGGAAGATACCAACGAATGATACAAGCTGAACCAGCGCCTCCAGCTAGCACACCTGATATATCCTTAAGAACCTAAGCCCAAAAGTCGATCTGTCCTCCAAATCATATGTAAAGGTGGTATACAGAAAACAGGGAAATACAGGCAAATCCCTCTACCAGTTACAGTCCATGTCTGACAAATATTAATTTATCTGTTTAATATGTTGGCACTTTATAAACTAATAATAATAAACAAACATCACCATCCTCGCCACGCTTAAGAGGTCCCTAAATGATTAGTTTAATAGCCATCCACTTGGAGGCAAAAAAAAAAAAAAAAAAATTGGATTTGGAAATAATTGTGCTTTATACAAAAAAAATCATAACCACCATAAAAAAGAGGGGTGGGCCTCCTGGACTCTTGCCAATATGAAAGAAATGAATTTATCAGGTAAGTCCTTACATAAATTATGTTTTCTTTCATGTAATTGGCAAGAGCCCATGAGCTAGTGACATATGGGATAGCAATACCCAAGATGTGGAACTTCACGCAAGAGTCACTAGAGAGGGTGGGATAAAAATAAAAACAGATATTTTCCCCTGAAAAAATTAATCCACAACCCAAAATATAAGTTAATTCTCATAAATGTGAGGAAAAAAAAATCAAAAGCAGAAAAATCTAACTGAAACAGCTGCCTGAAGAACTTTTCTACCAAAAACTGCTTCCGAAGAAGCAAGTACATCAAAATGGTAGAATTTAGTAAATGTATGCAAAGAAGACCAAGTTGCTGCTTTGCAAATCTGATCAACTGAAGCTTCATTCTTAAAAGACCAGGAAGTGGAAACTGATCTAGTAGAATGAGCAGTAATTCTCTTAAGCGGGGCTTGACCCGACTCCAAATAGGCTTGATTAATCAAAAGCTTTAACCTTGAAACCAAAGAAACGGCAGAAACCTTCTAACCTTTCCTGGAACCAGAAAAGATAACAAAATAGGCTAGAAGTCTTCCTGAAATCTTTAGTAGATTCAACATAATATTTCAAAGCTCTCACCACATCTAAAAGAATGTAAAGATCTCTCCAAAGAATTCTTAGGATTAGGACACAAGGAAGGAACAACAATTTCTATATTAATGTTGTTAGAATTTACAACCTTAAGTAAGGATTTAAATGAAGTCTGCAAAATTGCCTTATCCTGATGAAAAATCAGAAAAGGAGATTCACAAGAGAGAGCGGATAATTCAGAAACTCTTCTAGCAGAATAGATGGCCAAAAGAAACAACACTTTCCAAGAAAGTAGTTTAATGTCCAAAGAATGCATAGGCTCAAACAGAGGAGCCTGTAAAGCCTTCAAAACTAAATTAAGACTAAAAGGAGGAGAGATTGATTTAATGACAGGCTTGATACGAACCAAAGCCTGCACAAAGCAATGAATATCAGAAATTTTAGCAATCTTTCTGTGAAATAAAACAGAAAGAACAGAGATTTGTCCTTTCAAGGAACTTGCAGACAAACCTTTATCCAAACCATCCTGAAGAAACTGTAAAATTCTAGTAATTCTAAAAGAATGCCAAGAGAATTTATGAGAAGAACACCATGAAATGTAAGTCTTCCAAACTCGATAATAAATCTTTCTAGAAACAGATTTACGAGCCTGCAACATAGTATTAATCACTGAGTCAGAGAAACCTCTATGACTAAGCACTAAGCGTTCAATTTCCATACCTTCAAATTTAATGATTTGAGATCCTGATGGAAAAACGGACCTTGATGGAAGTGGCAAAGGTTGGCAACTGGACATCCGCATACCAAAACCTGTGAGGCCATGCTGGAGCCACCAGCAGCACAAACGATTGCTCCATGATGATTTTGGAGATCACTCTTGAAAGAAGAACTAGAGGCGGGAAAATATAAGCAGGTTGATAACACCAAGGAAGTGTCAATACATCCACTGCTTCTGCCTGAGGATCCCCGGACCTGGACAGGTACCTGGGAAGTTTGTTTAGATGAGATGCAATCAGATACATTTTTGGAAGCCCCCACATCTGAACAACTTGAGAAAACAGATCTGGGTGGAGAGACCATTCTCCCGGATGTAAAGTCTGATGACTGAGGTAATCCGCTTCCCAATTATCTATACCTGGGATATGAACCACAGAAATTAGACAGCAGCTGGATTCAGCCCAAACAAGTATCCAAGATACTTCTTTCATAGCTTGAGGACTGTGAGTCCCACCCTGATGATTGACATATGCCACAGTTGTGATATTGTCTGTCTGAAAACAAATGAATGGTTCTCTCTTCATCAGAGGCCAAAACTGAAGAGCCCTGAGAATCGCACGGAGTTCCAAAATATTGATTGGTAATCTCGCCTCTTGTGATTTCAAAACTCCTTGTGCTGTCAAAGATCGCCAAACAGCTTCCCAACCTGAAAGACTCGCATCTGTTGTGATCACAGTCCAGGTTGGATGAACGAAAGAGGCCCCTAGAATTATACAATGGTGATCTAACCATTAAGTCAGAGAAAGCCGAACATTGGGATTTAAGGATTTTAATTATGATATCCTTGTATAATCCCTGCACCACTGGTTCAGCATACAAAGCTGGAGAGGTCTCATATGAAAACGAACAAAGGGGATCGCGTCCGATGCTGCAGTCATGAGATCTAAAACATCCATGCACATAGCTACTGAAGGGAATAATTGAGACTGAAGGTTCCGACAAGCTGAAACCAATTTTAATTGCCTCTAGTCTGTTAGAGACAGAGTCATGGACACAATCTATCTAGAAACCTAAAAAGGTTACATTTGTCTGAGGAATCAAAGAAATTTTTGGTAAATTGATCCTCCAACTGAGCGAGTACCAAGATATCGTCCAAATAAGGAAACACCGCAATACCCCGCTCTCTGATTACAGAGAGTAGGGCACCGAGAACCTTTAAAAAGATTCTTGGAGCTGTCGCTAGGCCAAAAGGAAGAGCAACAAATTGGTAATGCTTGTCTAGAAAAGAGAATCTCAGGAACTGATAGTGATCCGGATTTACCGGAATATGAAGATATGCATCCTGCAAGTCTATTGTGGACATATAATGCCCTTGCTGAACAAAAGGCAGAATAGTCCTTATAGTAACCATCTTGAAATTGGTACTCTTACATATCGATACAAAATCTTTAAATCCAAAACTGGTCTGAATGAATTTTCTTTCTTTGAGACAATGAATAGATTTGAATAAAACCCCAGACCCTGTTCCTGATTACCCCTGATAACTGAGCCTTTACTGGGTTCACTGGAATATGTGAGAGAAAACATCTTCTCACAGGTGGTCTTACTCTGAATCCTATTCTGTACCCCTGAGAGACAATACTCTGAATACAATGATTTTGGACCGAATTGATCCAAACATCTTTGTAAATTTTTAATCTGTCCCCTACCAGCTGAGCTGGAATGAGGGCAGCACCTTCATGCGGACTTGGGGGCTGGCTTTGATCTCTTAATGGTTTGGATTTATTCCAATTTGAGGAAGGCTTCCAATTAGAAACAGATTCCTTTGGGGAAGGATTAGATTTCCATTCCTTATTATGTCAAAAGGAACGAAAACGGTTAGAAGCTTTAGATTTACCCTTAGGTTTTTTTTTTATCCTGAGGCAAAAAACTCCCTTCCCCCAGTGACAGTTGAAATTATTGAATCCAACTGAGAAACAAATAATTTATTTACCTTGGAAAGAAGAGATAGCAATCTGGACTTAGAAGTCATATCAGCATTCCAAGATATAAGCCACAAAGCTCTTCTAGCTAAAATAGCTAAAGACATATATCTAACATCAATTTTGATATAAAAAAACAATTTATTTAAGAACTTACCTGATAAATTCATTTCTTTCATATTGGCAAGAGTCCATGAGCTAGTGACGTATGTGATATACATTCCTACCAGGAGGGGCAAAGTTTCCCAAATCTCAAAATGCCTATAAATACACCCCTCACCACACCCACAATTCAGTTTAATGAATAGCCAAGAAGAGGGGTGATAAGAAAGGAGCGAAAGCATCAAACAAGGAATTGGAATAATTGTGCTTTATACAAAAAAAATCATAACCACCACAAAAAGGGTGGGCCTCATGGACTCTTGCCAATATGAAAGAAATTAATTTATCAGGTAAGTTCTTACATAAATTATGTTTTCTTTCATGTAATTGGCAAGAGTCCATGAGCTAGTGACGTATGGGATAGCAGAGAGGGAGGGATAAAATAAAGACAGCCAATTCCGCTGAAAAAATAATCCACAACCCAAATCAAAAAGTTTTAATCGTATAATAAAAAAAACTGAAATTATAAGCAGAAGAATCAAACTGAAACAGCTGCCCGAAGTACTTTTCTACCAAAAACTGCTTCAGAAGAAGAAAAAACATAAAAATGGTAGAATTTAGTAAAAGTATGCAAAGAAACCAAGCTGCTGCTTTGCAAATCTGATCAACAGAAGCTTCATTCTTAAAAGCCCAGGAAGTAGAAACTGACCTAGTAGAATGAGCCGTAATCCTTTGAGGCGGGGATTTACCCGACTCCACATAAGCATGATGAATCAAAGACTAACCAAGATGCTAAAGAAATGGCAAAAGCCTTCTGACCTTTCCTAGAACCAGAAAAGATAACAAATAGACTAGAAGTCTTCCTGAAATCTTTAGTAGCTTCAACATAATATTTCAAAGCTCTTACTACATCCAAAGAATGTAAAGATCTCTCCAGAGAATTCTTAGGATTAGGACACAAAGAAGGGACAACAATTTCTCTACTAATGTTGTTGGAATTCACAACTTTAGGTAAAAAAATTAAATGAAGTCCGCAACACCGCCTTATCCTGATGAAAAATCAGAAAAGGAGATTCACAAGAAAGAGCAGATAACTCAGAAACTCTTCTAGCAGAAGAGATGGCCAAAAGGAATAAAACTTTCCAAGAAAGTAATTTAATATCCAGGGAATGCATAGGCTCAAACGGAGGAGCCTGTAAAGCCCTCAGAACCAAATTAAGACTCCAAGGAGGAGAAATTGACTTAATGACAGGCTTAATACGAACCAAAGCCTGTACAAAACAATGAATATCAGGATGATTAGCAATCTTTCTGTGAAAAAGTACAGAAAGAGCAGAGATTTGTCCTTTGAAGGAACTTGCAGACAAACCCTTATCCAAACCATCCTGAAGAAACTGTAAAATTCTAGGAATTCTAAAAGAATGCCAAGAGAATTTATGAGAAGAACACCAAGAAATGTAAGTCTTTCAAACTCAGTAATAAATCTTTCTAGACACAGATTTACGAGCCTGTAACATAGTATTAATCACTGAATCAGAAAAACCTCTATGACTAAGTATTAAGCGTTCAATCTCCATACCTTCAAATTTAATGATTTGAGATCCTAATGGAAAAAACATAATTTATGTAAGAACTTACCTGATAAATTCATTTCTTTCATATTAGCAAGAGTCCATGAGCTAGTGACGTATGGGATATACATTCCTACCAGGAGGGGCAAAGTTTCCCAAACCTCAAAATGCCTATAAATACACCCCTCACCACACCCACAATTCAGTTTAACGAATAGCCAAGAAGTGGGGTGATAAAAAAGTGCAAAAGCATATAAAATAAGGAATTGGAATAATTGTGCTTTATACAAAAATCATAACTACCACAAAAAAAGGGCGGGCCTCATGGACTCTTGCTAATATGAAAGAAATGAATTTATCAGGTAAGTTCTTACATAAATTATGTTTTCTTCATGTAATTAGCAAGAGTCCATGAGCTAGTGACGTATGGGATAATGATTACCCAAGATGTGGATCTTTCCACACAAGAGTCACTAGAGAGGGAGGGATAAAATAAAGACAGCCAATTCCTGCTGAAAATAATCCACACCCAAAATAAAGTTTAATGAAAAACATAAGCAGAAGATTCAAACTGAAACCGCTGCCTGAAGTACTTTTCTACCAAAAACTGCTTAAGAAGAAGAAAATACATAAAAATGGTAGAATTTAGTAAAAGTATGCAAAGAGGACCAAGTTGCTGCTTTGCAAATCTGATCAATCGAAGCTTCATTCCTAAACGCCCAGGAAGTAGAAACTGACCTAGTAGAATGAGCTGTAATCCTCTGAGGCGGAGTTTTACCCGACTCAACATAGGCAAGATGAATTAAAGATTTCAACCAAGATGCCAAAGAAATGGCAGAAGCTTTCTGGCCTTTTCTAGAACCGGAAAAGATAACAAATAGACTAGAAGTCTTACGGAAAGACTTAGTAGCTTCAACATAATATTTCAAAGCTCTAACAACATCCAAAGAATGCAACTATTTCTCTTTAGAATTCTTAGGATTAGGACATAATGAAGGAACCACAATTTCTCTACTAATGTTGTTGGAATTCACAACTTTAGGTAAAAAAATCAAAAGAAGTTCGCAACACCGCCTTATCCTGATGAAAAATCAGAAAAGGAGACTCAAAAGAAAGAGCAGATAATTCAGAAACTCTTCTGGCAGAAGAGATTGCCAAAAGGAACAAAACTTTCCAAGAAAGTAATTTAATGTCCAATGAATGCATAGGTTCAAACGGAGGAGCTTGAAGAGCCCCCAGAACCAAATTCAAACTCCAAGGAGGAGAAATTGACCTAATGACAGGCTTTATACGAACCAAAGCTTGTACAAAACAATGAATATCAGGAAGAATAGCAATCTTTCTGTGAAAAAGAACAGAAAGAGCAGAGATTTGACCTTTCAAGGAACTTGCGGACAAACCCTTATCTAAACCATCCTGAAGAAACTGTACAATTCTCGGTATTCTAAAAGAATGCCAAGAAAAATGATGAGAAAGACACCAAGAAATATAAGTCTTCCAGACTCTATAATATATCTCTCTAGATACAGATTTACGCGCCTGTAACATAGTATTAATCACAGAGTCAGAGAAACCTCTTTGACCAAGAATCAAGCGTTCAATCTCCATACCTTTAAATTTAAGGATTTCAGATCCTGATGGAAAAAAGGACCTTGCGACAGAAGGTCTGGTCTTAACGGAAGAGTCCACGGTTGGCAAGAGGCCATCCGGACCAGATCCGCATACCAAAACCTGTGAGGCCATGCCGGAGCTACCAGCAGAACAAACGAGCATTCCTTCAGAATCTTGGAGATTACTCTTGGAAGAAGAACTAGAGGCGGAAAGATATAGGCAGGATGATACTTCCAAGGAAGTGATAATGCATCCACTGCCTCCGCCTGAGGATCCCGGGATCTGGACAGATACCTGGGAAGTTTCTTGTTTAGATGAGACGCCATCAGATCTATTTCTGGAAGTTCCCACATTTGAACAATCTGAAGAAATACCTCTGGGTGAAGAGACCATTCGCCCGGATGCAACGTTTGGCGACTGAGATAATCCGCTTCCCAATTGTCTATACCTGGGATATGAACCGCAGAGATTAGACAGGAGCTGGATTCCGCCCAAACCAGAATTCGAGATACTTCTTTCATAGCCAGAGGACTGTGAGTCCCTCCTTGATGATTGATGTATGCCACAGTTGTGACATTGTCTGTCTGAAAACAAATGAACGATTCTCTCTTCAGAAGAGGCCAAAACTGAAGAGCTCTGAAAATTGCACGAAGTTCCAAAATATTGATCGGTAATCTCACCTCCTGAGATTCCCAAACTCCTTGTGCCGTCAGAGATCCCCACACAGCTCCCCAACCCGTGAGACTTGCATCTGTTGAAATTACAGTCCAGGTCGGAAGCACAAAAGAAGCCCCCTGAATTAAACGATGGTGATCTGTCCACCACGTTAGAGAGTGTCGTACAATCGGTTTTAAAGATATTATTTGAGATATCTTTGTGTAATCCTTGCACCATTGATTCAGCATACAGAGCTGAAGAGGTCGCATGTGAAAACGAGCAAAGGGGATCGCGTCCGATGCAGCAGTCATAAGACCTAGAATTTCCATGCATAAGGCTACCGAAAGGAATGATTGTGACTGAAGGTTTCGACAAGCTGAAATCAATTTTAGACGTCTCTTGTCTGTTAAAGACAGAGTCATGGACACTGAATCTATCTGGAAACCCAGAAAGGTCACCCTTGTCTGAGGAATCAATGAACTTTTTGGTAAATTGATCCTCCAACCATGATCTTGAAGAAACAACACAAGTCGATTCGTATGAGATTCTGCTAAATGTAAAGACTGAGCAAGTACCAAGATATCGTCCAAATAAGGAAATACCACAATACCCTGTTCTCTGATTACAGACAGAAGGGCACCGAGAACCTTTGTAAAAATTCTTGGAGCTGTAGCTAGGCCAAACGGCAGAGCCACAAACTGGTAATGCTTGTCCAGAAAAGAGAATCTCAGGAACTGATAATGATCTGGATGAATCGGAATATGCAGATATGCATCCTGTAAATCTATTGTGGACATATAATGCCCTTGCTGAACAAAGGGCAAGATAGTCCTTACAGTTACCATTTTGAACGTAGGTATCCTTACATAACGATTCAATATTTTTAGATCCAGAACTGGTCTGAAGGAATTCTCCTTCTTTGGTACAATGAAGAGATTTGAATAAAACCCCATCCCCTGTTCCGGAACTGGCATAATTACTCCAGCCAACTCTAGATCTGAAACACAATTCAGAAATTCTTGAGCTTTCACTGGATTTACTGGGACACAGGAAAGAAAAAATCTCTTTGCAGGAGGTCTTGAATCCAAAGATTGTGAACAGAATTGAACCAAATTTCTTTTAAAAAAAGTAACCTGCCCCCTACCAGCTGAGCTGGAATGAGGGCCGCACCTTCATGTGGACTTAGAAGCAGGCTTTGCCTTTCTAGCAGGCTTGGATTTATTCCAGACTGGAGATGGTTTCCAAACTGAAACTGCTCCTGAGGATGAAGGATCAGGCTTTTGTTCTTTGTTGAAACGAAAGGAACGAAAACGATTATTAGCCCTGTTTTTACCCTTAGATTTTTTATCCTGTGGTAAAAAAGTTCCTTTCCCACCAGTAACAGTTGAGATAATAGAATCCAACTGAGAACCAAATAATTTGTTACCCTGGAAAGAAATGGAAAGTAGAGTTGATTTAGAAGCCATATCAGCATTCCAAGTCTTAAGCCATAAAGCTCTTCTAGCTAAAATAGCTAGAGACATAAACCTGACATCAACTCTAATAATATCAAAAATGGCATCACAGATAAAATTATTAGCATGCTGAAGAAGAATAATAATATTATGAGAATCATGATCCGTTACTTGTTGCGCTAAAGTTTCCAACCAAAAAGTTGAAGCTGCAGCAACATCAGCCAATGATATAGCAGGTCTAAGAAGATTACCTGAACACAGATAAGCTTTTCTTAGAAAGGATTCAATTTTCCTATCTAAAGGATCCTTAAACGAAGTACCATCTGACGTAGGAATAGTAGTACGTTTAGCAAGGGTAGAAATAGCCCCATCAACTCTAGGGATTTTGTCCCAAAATTCTAATCTGTCAGACGGCACAGGATATAATTTCTTAAAACGTTTAGGAGTAGTAAATGAATTACCCAATTTATCCCATTCATTGGAAATTACTTCAGAAATAGCATTAGGAACAGGAAAAACTTCTGGAATAACTACAGGAGATTTAAAAACCTTATCTAAACGTTTAGAATTAGTATCAAGAGGACCAGAATCCTCTATTTCTAAAGCAATTAGTACTTCTTTAAGTAAAGAACGAATAAATTCCATTTTAAATAAATATGAAGATTTATCAGCATCAATCTCTGAGACAGAATCCTCTGAACCAGAAGAGTAATCAGAATCAGAATGATGATGTTCATTTAAAAATTCATCTGTAGAGAGAGAAGTTTTAAAAGATTTTTTATGTTTACTAGAAGGAGAAATAACAGACATAGCCTTCTTGATGGATTCAGAAACAAAATCTCTTATGTTATCAGGAACATTCTGCACCTTAGATGTTGAAGGAACTGCAACAGGCAATGGTACATTACTAAAGGAAATATTATCTGCATTAACAAGTTTGTCATGACAATTAATACAAACAACAGCCGGAGGAATAGCTACCAAAAGTTTACAGCAGATACACTTAGCTTTGGTAGTTCCAGCACTAGACAGCAATTTTCCTGAAGTATCTTCTGACTCAGATGCAACGTGAGACATCTTGCAATATGTAAGAGAAAAAACAACATATAAAGCAAAATTGATCAAATTCCTTAAATGACAGTTTCAGGAATGTGAAAAAATGCCAATAAACAAGCTTCTAGTAACCAGAAGCAAAGAAAAAATGAGACTGAAATAATGTGGAGACAAAAGCGACACCCATATTTTTTAGCGCCAAACAAGACGCCCACATTATTTGGCGCCTAAATGCTTTTTGGCGCCAAAAATGACGCCACATCCGGAACGCCGACATTTTTGGCGCAAAAGGACGTCAAAAATGACGCAACTTCCGGCGACACGTATGACGCCGGAAACAGAAAAGATTTTTTGCGCCAAAAAAGTCTGCGCCAAGAATGACGCAATAAAATGAAGCATTTTCAGCCCCCGCGAGCCTAACAGCCCACAGGGAAAAAAAAGAGTCAAATTTTTTAAGGTAAGAAAAAATGATTGATTCAAATGCATTATCCCAAATATGAAACTGACTGTCTGAAAATAAGGAATGTTGAACATCCTGAGTCAAGGCAAATAAATGTTTGAATACATATATTTAGAACTTTATAAATAAAGTGCCTAACCATAGCTTAGAGTGTCACAGAAAATAAGATTTACTTACCCCAGGACACTCATCTACATGTTTGTAGAAAGCCAAACCAGTACTGAAACGAAAATCAGCAGAGGTAATGGTATATAAATAAGAGTATATCGTCGATCTGAAAAGGGAGGTAAGAGATGAATCTCTACGACCGATAACAGAGAACCTATGAAATAGACCCCGTAGAAGGCGATCACTGCATTCAAATAGGCAATACTCTCCTCACATCCCTCTGACATTCACTGCACGCTGAGAGGAAAACCGGGCTCCAACTTGCTGCGGAGCGCATATCAACGTAGAATCTAGCACAAACTTACTTCACCACCTCCATAGGAGGCAAAGTTTGTAAAACTGAATTGTGGGTGTGGTGAGGGGTGTATTTATAGGCATTTTGAGGTTTGGGAAACTTTGCCCCTCCTGGTAGGAATGTATATCCCATACGTCACTAGCTCATGGACTCTTGCTAATTACATGAAAGAAAGGAACCCTTGTGAGTGGTAGCAGAGAACTCTTTTCCACGTTCACTTTCCACCCATGCAACCTCAGAAATGCTAGAACTATCCCTGTATGAGACTTTGCATTTTGAAAACTTGACGCTTGTATCAGAATGTCGTCTAGGTACGGAGCCACCGCTATGCCTCGTGGTCTTAGTACCACCAGAAGTGAGCCCAGAACCTTCGTAAAAATTCTCGGGGCCGTAGCTAACCCGAAGGGAAGAGCTACAAACTGGTAATGCCTGTCTAGAAAAGTAAACCTTAGGTACCGATAATGATCTTTGTGAATCGGTATGTGAAGGTAGGCATCCTTTAAGTCCACTGTGGTCATATATTGACCCTCTTGGATCATGGGTAGGATGGTCCGAATGGTTTCCATCTTGAACGATGGAACCCTTAGGAATTTGTTTAAGATTTTTAAGTCTAAGATTGGTCTGAATGTTCCCTCTTTTTTGGGAACCACAAACAGATTTGAGTAAAACCCTTGCCCTTGTTCCGTTCGCGGAACTGGGTGGATCACTCCCATCACTAAGAGGTCTTGTACACATTGTAGAAATGCCTCTTTCTTTACTAGGTTTGTTGATAACCTTGACAGATGAAACCTCCCTTGTGGAGGAGAAGTTTTGAAATCCAGAAGGTATCTCTGAGATACAATCTTCCTACGCGCCTGTATGGCGAATCCGGAATTTTTAGCCGTAAGTTTGGTTAAATGCACTACGGCATCTGAAACAAATTCATTAGGTAGTTTAAGCGTTCTAACTTTGCTCAAAGTCTCATCCAATGGTGCTGTGCGAATCGCCTCTTCTAGAGACTCAAACCAGAATGCCGCTGCAGCCGTGACAGGCGCAATGCATGCAAGAGGCTGCAATATAAAACCTTGTTGAACAAACATTTTCTTAAGGTAACCCTCTAATTTTTTATCCATTGGATCTGAGAAAGCACAGCTATCCTCCACCGGGATAGTGGTACGCTTGGCTAAAGTAGAAACTGCTCCCTCCACCTTAGGGACCGTCTGCCATAAGTCTCGTGTGGTGGCGTCTATAGGGAACATTTTTCTAAATATCGGAGGAGGGGAAAAAGGCTCACCGGGTCTATCCAACTCCTTACTAATAATTTCTGTAAGCCTTTTTGGTATAGGAAAAATGTCAGTACACACCGGTACCGCATAGTAGCTATCCAACCTACAAAATTTCTCTGGGATTGCCACCGTGTCGCAATCATTCAGAGCCGCTAACACCTCCCCTAGTAACACGCGGAGGTTCTCAAGCTTAAATTTAAAATTTAAAATTTGAAATTTCTGAATCCGGTCTCCCCGGATCAGAACCGTCACCGACAGAATGAAGCTCACCGTCCTCATGTTCTGCAAATTGTGACGCAGTATCAGACATGGCTCTCGTGTCATCAGCGCGCTCTGTCCTTAACCCAGAGCTATCGCGCTTGCCTCTTAATTCGGGCATATTGTATAATACTTCTTTCATAACATTAGCCATATCATGTAAAGTGATTTATAATGGTCTTGATGTACTTGGCGCCTCAATCTTACGCATCTCCCGAGCGGGAGACGAAGGTACTGACACGTGAGGAGAGTTAGACGGCATAACTTCCCCCTCGTCGTCTGGTGATAATTTCTTTATCGGTACAGATTGACTTTTATTCAAAGTAATATCAATACAATTGGTACACATTTCTATTGGGCTCCACATCGGCTTTTGAACACAATGAACAAGCAGATACCTCTGTATCAGACATGTCTATACAGACTTACAATGAAGCTAGCAAGCTTGGAAATCACTCTCAATAAGTTTACAAGCAATTATAAAAAACGCTGCAGCGCTTTTAAAAACACAGTTGAATTACAAAGAAAACTAATTCAGTTATAGACAAACAATTCTTAACGAGAAGTGTATTAATTAGCAGAGGATTGTACCCATTAGCAAAAGGATGATTAACCCCTCAATACCCAAAAACGGATATCAAATTAAGATTTAACGCTTTAATCACAGTCAAACACACTGTCACAGATCTGCTGTGACCGATTACCTCCCTCAAAAACGAATTTTGCAGACCCCTGAGCTCTCTAGAGACGTCCTGGATCAAGGAGGAAGAAACAGAAAGACTGTGCTAGAATTTTAACTGCGCAACAAGGCGCTAAAACAAGGTCCCTCCCACTCATATTACAACAGTGGGAGACCTGATATAACGGTTTCTATACATAAAAATACGTTAGCCATGTGGAAAAAAATCATGCCCAAAAGATTTATCACCAAAGTACCTCACAAAACGAATAACATGCCAGTAAAAGTTTTAAAAACAACATTTTCAATGTCATGTAAAGTTATCAATAAGCCTGCTACCAGTCGCTACTACTGCATTTAAGCCTGTACTTACATCATATGGGTAACAGCAGTATTTTCTTAGTCAATTCCATTCCCAGAAAATAATGTACTGCACATACCTCATTTGCGGGGGACCTCGCATGCTATTCCCCTCTTTCTGAAGTTACCCTACTCCTCAGAATGTCGAGAACAGCCAGCGGATCTTAGTTACGTCTGCTAAGATCATAGAAAAACGCAGGCAGATTCTTCTCCAAATACTGCCTGAGATACAAAAAAACAGCACACTCCGGTGTCATTTTAAAATAACAAACTTTTGATTGAAGAATAATTAAGTAAAACTCCAACTCCTCTCGCGACCTCCTTCTTTGTTGAGGGTTGCAAGAGAATGACTGGATATGACATGTGAGGGGAGGAGCTATATAGCAGCTCTGCTAGGGTGATCCTCTTGCAACTTCCTGTTGGGAAGGAGAATATATCCCATAAGTAATGGATGACCCGTGGACTGAACACACTTAACAAGAGAAAAAGGACCTTGCGACAGAAGGTCTGGTCTTAACGGAAGAGTCCATGGTTGGCAAGAGGCCATCCGGACAAGATCCGCATACCAAAACCTGTGAGGCGATGCTGGAGCTACCAGCAGAACAAACGAGCATTCCTTCAGAATCTAGGAGATTACTCTTGGAAGAAGAACTAGAGGCGGAAAGATATAGGCAGGATGATACTTCCAAGGAAGTGACAATGCATCCACTGCTTCCGCTTGAGGATCCCTGGATCTGGACAGATACCTGGGAAGTTTCTTGTTTGGATGAGAGGCCATCAGATCTATTTCTGGAAGTCCCCATATTTGAACAATCTGAAGAAATATCTCTGGGTGAAGAGACCATTCGCCCGGATGTAACGTTTGGCGACTGAGATAATCCGCTTCCCAATTGTCTATACCTGGGATATGAACCGCAGAAGCTAGACAGGAGCTGGATTCCGCCCATACCAGAATTCGAGATACAGTCCTCTGGCCATGAAAGAAGTGAGTCCCTCCTTGATGATTGATGTATGCTACAGTTGTGACATTGTCTGTCTGAAAACAAATGAACGATTCTCTCTTTAGAAGAGGCCAAGACTGAAGAGCTCTGAAAATTGCACGGAGTTCCAAAATATTGATTGTTAATCTCACCTCCTGAGATTCCCAAACCCCTTG